>NC_046165.1:73542462-73722462 GCF_011064425.1 Rattus rattus
ACATCAAAGCAGGAGCTCAAAACAGGAACCTGGAAGCATGAACCTAAGTGGGAACCATGAAGCCACACTACTTACTGGCTTTCTTACCCGGCTTAATCAGCTACCTTCCTTATTCAGCCTAGAGTTTCCTGCCCAGATGGGTCACAGTGACAACTGAAGGTAACAACAGGTAACAAACTTGCCTTCTGTACTACATGGAACTTTGAGGGTTTCTCGCTTGTTTTAGGGGGTTTTGTTCTTGTTTTTGTTTTAACTTTCCAAACTTACGCATTCAATAGGCTCTTGAGAAGATGTTCAGAATCAAAATCTCTCCTTGCACAGGATATGTAGCAGTGTAAAAGATCGTCATTTCCAATGGGTACCTGTCTACTAGGACCTTATTGTTGAACATTTGGGCTTTTTTTTTTTGACTACTCAGTATCGCTTTGTTAAGATCTGTTCTCTTGGATCACAGAAGGTTTTCTAAACCTCACGATGACCCATATTCTGTGAGTTGAATTAGAAAGACGCTTGCATGTCCTAGTGAACAGTATGCATAGGTTTTCTTAATTCTTCTGTGGTTTTAGTATACTGCTCCAATCTTCACTCATACCTGTTGTCCCTGTAGAATTCTGCTTGAACATCCATGGAGGATCAAGCTGTTGTATTGGTCACAGAGAAGGGAGCACAGTCAGTCCAGTGCCGTACAGAATGAGGGTCAGGGTTAAGAAGCCATCAGCTATAGCAGAGAGGCTTGGGTACGAACACCACATCCAATTGCTGTGAGCAGTAGCTAGGACCACCATTCTGGGGCTTTGGAAATCTTTGTTGTAAAAGGAATGAATTTTCATGTTGTTCCCCCTCTGCCTATGTTTCAGTTTTCTCAGATCTGCCAAGTCATTTCTTACTTTCTGGCTTCCAAAATTCCATAATCATATTCTCTTTTGATTCTCCCATCCTTATGAATTTATGTCTTTAAAATTCATTTATTGAAATTTTAGTGGGATCTCCTAAATGAGAAATTTAGATAGATGTATTACTCAATCTGCCATCTTTCCCAGAAAGGATCATGATATTTTCTGTTTCTTTGAAAATTTTCTGATTTGAATTAGATTTTTTAAGAATCAAAATAAATAGCCTATTCTTAGTGGCAAAATACAATATCTCTATTTCTTCTCAGTAGGAAGCTGTTTTAGATATCACAACATGAGAGCAAATAATATTATATTGTCCCTTGATCTGAATGTTGGTTACACAGATGTATTTGCTAACAAAAATGTCATCTATCTGTATGGTTAAGGTTTATGTTCATTTCTGTATACAGGTCATATCACTATATAAATTTTGCTTTAAATTGCATCTTGTAGTCAAATGTGATGACATATGCCTCTAACACCAACATTAAGGAGGCAGACGCAGGTGGTTCTCTACAAGTTTAAGACCAGCTTGGTCTACACAGAGATTTCCAGACCAGCCAAGAACTATGGGGTGAAACTTTGTCTCAAAATTAAAAATAACTGTACCTCACATAATCATATATCATAGTTTACTGGTCCATTTTACCTTTATTTACAACAAAAGAGTAAAATATAAGTAACTTGACATAATAAAGTCCTTTTTAACATTCCAAATTAACAGAACATAGAGGATTACTTTCATGAACATTCTCAGTTCCCTAATCTCTAAATATATCTCTTACCCCTTACTGCTATGAAACAAAAGATTCTCAAATACTTCATTTCATATTCAAAACACCTAAGACTTAAAAATATTCCCTATCCTCAATGCATTCTGCCCTGGTTAAAATAAATTTTTTCAGGAGACCCAGGTCTCAGTACTTCTTAAAGCTCTTCCAAGAGATACCAGTAAGAAGCAAAGCCATGATCAGAGTCTAGGACTGTGATCCTCAACTACCTGCTTCCTCACCCACAAGTTGATATTCTAAATTTCCAACTTATATAGATCAAAGGTCTAGAGAAAATCAATAAAAGTTAATATTTGAAGACAGAACCACATGCTGAATTGTCATGGTGGTATAGTGGTATGCAGTTGTTATATTGATTTTCCAATATTTATTTTCATAGACTATTTTTATATTTCTATATATATCATATCATATATTTATCATATCATATATTTAGCATAGACAGTTGGGATCCAGGACCAGACCAGATAAGAAAGGACCTCTCTGCCAGTTACAGCAGTTTCTACATCTTCCCATCTCTAAAGGAAAGAGTTATTGTGTAGACTCAGGAGGATCAGGGTTGGGTCTGTAGTGTGTATTCCTACTTAACCTAGCTGAACTCCCTACACATATATCACTGGCACTTGGATTCATGTCCGAAATGTCAGAGCATATGATGAAAATCACTGTGGATAACTAACTCTTGCATTCGAGAGTTCCCAGGTGCTGTTTCTCATCACCTAGAATGATGCAAGAAACATTCTTTTATTTTTACCATTTGTTTATGTGCCTATGTTTGTACCTATGAATGTTTGTGAGGATGCCTGTGGAATCAAGAAGAGAGTGCTGGATTGATGGGGCTGGAGCTAAAGGCAATTATAAGCCACCTGATGTAGGGGCTGGAAACTAACCTCGGGTCTTCTGGGAAGTGTAGCAAACACTCAACAACTGAGTCATCATTTCAGCTCTTCAGGAAGCATTCTTGACTACAAGTCTTACTGCGACATCATTTATATTTATGGTGGATGTAATATATCTGCAAGGCGGGTATATAAATCTCAGGGAAATTCCAAATGACTTCCACTCAGAGGCCAGTGGGCTGCCCGTTGATTATGCAAGGCTAAATGAAAAGAAGTAGGAACCAACAAGCAGCTTGCTCTGGAAAGCAGCGCCATTATTTGCCAATGTGGAAAGTATCTCATCAGGTCTGTGGAGCTTGGAGTAGATAGCGAGGCTTAGAATTGGTGGGATCTGCATCTGGGGAAGAGTTCAGAATGAGGTAGGTATGTGTTCTGATTTGGACATGTTATCTCAGCGTTTAATTGAAATAGCTTATCTGATTGTCTTCATCTAAGTCCCCCCCACCCCCTTACCTGCCAAGGACAAACATGGGGTAACCATTTCAAATAGAATGGCACACTGGGGGGACAAAAATTGCTACAAACATTGTGAATTTCATTCTCTGTCCCTTATGTGGTTTTTAATAAAGTAGCCTTCAGAGGCCTTATTACTGCTTTTGACTTCTGGTCCATTCCAATTATATTTTTTGGGAGCATAGGATGTATAGCTTGCCTTCTTAGTGTGGCTTAGGGCTCTTCTCTGAGAAGAACAGAAAAGTTAGGAAATAAGGAGATAAGCTCTGTGCCTTTTTACTTAGATATCTATCCCAACCTGATATGGTTACTTGATAAAGGACAGAAAATGCAGACATGGGAGTCTCAATCTTTCTTGAGATTTCTATCCTTTTTCAAGCGGCACACTGTATGTAAAGCTACTACATATAAAACCCCAATATACATGGCATCTGCCATAGAAAACACAGAATGCTTATCCAATAAAAAAAACCAGGAATTTGGAAACCTCAGCTTATGTTGTGATTTGAATAAAAATGACCCCTCATAGGCCCGTGGAGAGTGGCACTATTAGTAGGTGTAGCCTTGGTGGGGTGACTATGTCCTTGAAGGTGGGTTCTGAGGTCCCAGATGTTCAAGCCAGGCCCAGTATGGCAGTCTCTTCCAACTGCCTGCCAACCCAGATGTAAAACTCTCAGTTCCTTCTCTAGCATGATGTCTGCTTACACAGTTTCATGCTTGCTGCCAAGATGATAATGAACTAAACTTCTGAAACTGTAAGCCAGACCCAACTAACTGTTTTCCTTTATAAGAGTTGCCTTGGTCGGCTCCACCCATAAATGAAGAGCTACAGGCAATAAATCACTGCTGAAGGGATAAGTTCCCTATTTGGTTATGTGACATCACATGGTCAGTCATATATATGTACGTGTGTGTGTGTGTGTATGCAGCAGGGTGCATTTATGTAAATATATAAATGTATGTGAATTTGCAACAATAACAAATAAAAGCAGGCCATGAATATGAGAAGGAGCATGAAGTATGGGAAAGAAAGCATGGGAGGGTTTGAGGGAGAAGAAGTGGAAATGATGTAAATATATGAAATGTTTAAAAATTGATTTAATAAAACATGAAAATAAATAAAATTTTAATAATAAAATAGAAAAAAAAAAGAGTTGCCTTGGTCATGGTGTCTCTTTGTCGCAATAGGAACCTTGACCAAGATAGCTTACACTGTGATGGAATAGTTAACATTCTCATAGCTTTTAACAGAACAATCAACCAAGTATATATGCTACACAGTCATAACAGGATTATAATCAATATCAAAATCAATACTTTTCAGAGTAACTTTTGAGGTCTGGATAAGAGTTGGATGTTTGGAAGGCCCTAACATGATGACATGGCAAGAGTCTTAAGTCACTATGTCACACGGGAGATTTAAGTTGCCACCACCACTGTTCTTTGGTGTGCCCATTTTAACCATTATGAGCGTAACACCCACAATTTCACAACTGCTCTGCAAACTGCTACATTAACATCCTGTTTCAGCTGGGGAAAATTGCCTCACAAAGTTGCCTGGCCCAAGGGCTGCTATCAGGGTTAGAACTTGACCTCAGAAAAGACTCCCACCCAAACCTTTCTCCGCTAGAGGAACCTGAAGTCAACATAGTGGATTTCATACCCTCCTATTGCTAAGGACTTCCTCTACCTGAATTGTCTGGAGAAAGAGCCCAAACTTCAACTTTGTCTTTGGTAGAATTCAACATACATCTCTGGCAAAGTCTTATTACAGGATGTAAGTACAAAGTCCGCTTTAAGATTTTTATTATAAAATTAAGAGAACTGTTCTGACTGCATTAGGAAAACTTCTGAGTGGAGATGAGCTATGGCTCAGAGCCATTCCATGCTGCTTCTTTTGTCTTCCTTCTTGTTGCCCTGCCTTGCTGGTAGTTTTAAGTGTGATAGATTTTTTTTTCTTCCTAACAATAACCAGACACTCCTAACTTGTTGAGTCGATTTAAGAAATAGGGAGATCAGGCTTGTTCCCTGAGTACCTGGCCAGGAAATAGCAAGCCCCTCTTCTGCAGCCCTTGGGACTAGCAGATTGCCCACTAATCCAAACAGAATTGTCTGTGGGCATTCTGTTAACACACACACACACACACACACACACACACACACACACACACACACACACCTGCCCAAGGAAGAGGAGGCAATAGAATACCAATATTTAATATTTAACAATATTCTGTCCAAGTTATGTTATGGCAGGAACCAAATAACCCCTCCAAATTGAATTGGTTGGTTAGAGGAGAGGTAACAGAGGGAACACTTCACCAAACATGGCTGTTTGGAAAGGACTGCCTGAGAGTACCCCTAGGAAAGGGCGGGTCATCCACATCCTTCCATGAGTTTCAGGGCATAATCTAGTTCCTGGTAATCACAATAATAGCACCCTCTCCTTTATTTCCCATGGCCTCCAGATGGATATTACCATGGGCCAAGCATCCTAGAAGTCATAGAGTAAGGGGTGTTATAGTAGGATCCTTCAACTATTCAGTATCTAGAGTATAAAGGTTCATGGGGCTGGTGGGGACTGGGTCTGGGAAGGCAAATACATCATCTCTGGCCCTGTAACAAGGAGAATCTCTTCTTAGGTTTAGCTATTTTGACTCTCTAACCTATTTCAGAATGCCTTTTTATCGGAGAAATGAAGATTTTCATTTATTATGAATTCACAGATTAGGTTGTGTCTGAAAATGTAAAAATAGCACACAATATTTTTTAAATAAACATCAAAGATAAGCTATCAGCATGCAGTTTTCCACTAGATTTATAACTTTTTTAGATTGATTATTTTTCTATCTTTTTCATATTCTCAGCACAGAATAGAGCAATTGTACTCGGGAGAGAGAGAGGCGGGAAAACAAACATAGAAATAATTTAATACATAAATTACCTACAGGGAAGAATTTGCTTTAACCAGGAAATAGATTATTGTTTTTGCAAAATGTGATGAGGCAAAGTAATAGCATAGTGTTTGAGAGATATCCTCTGCTTAATTTCCAGAAACCAAAAGGCCCAGCATTCATTAGATAAAACTTTCTAAGCATTTAGCTGAAGATTTGTCCTAGCTTTTCATCCTGTTTGTTGGAATAGACTCTGACACCAAGCTTTCAAAATAATGACAATACCTTGTAGGAGCTGTAAGTCAATCATCGAGCTTCAGTCTCATGGACCTATAGTCTCTGTCACTTGATTTGAGCACTCAATATTTGTCACCATTTATACTTGACCAGAGTTCTTCACATGGATTTTTGATCTTTCAGAAACTGAAATTTTGAGAATCAGGAAGAGCAGACCGGTGTCTTCCTAGTTCTGCTCCACGTGGACCAAACAAAAGTCTGATTCTCAACTTGGATGCTAAAGTACAGGGTCTTGTTTGGCTGTATTTGAACTAGTACCTCCTCTCTTAGGTAGGGTTTCATTGATATGAAGACACACCATGACCAAGAAAACTCTTACGAAGGAAAACATTTAATTGGGGCTGGCTTACCGTTTCAGAGGTTCAGTCCATTATCATCATGATAAGAAACATAGCACATGCAGGCAGACTTGGTGCTAGAGAAGCCAAGAGTTCTATATCTTGATCTGAAGGCAGCCAAGGGACTGTTTTACACAGGCAACGAGGAGGTTGTATTGCATCATACTGGCCAAACTCGAGCATATATATAAGACCTCAAAGCCCCACCTGCACAATGACACACTTCCTCTAACAAGTCTACATCTCCTCTGTTAAGTCCATACCTTCTAATAGTGCCACTTCCCATGGGCCCAGCATATTCAAACCATCGCACCTTCCAAATTTTGATGCTAAATGGGTAGATTTGGGTTTCCCTACTCAACTTCCTCTAAGTCGTGTTGGCTCCCTGCCTCTTGAGTCTGATCATTTTTCTTCATCTTTGATCCAGATAGTCACAATGACTAAACACCTGTCGAAGCCCCATTTCCTCGACCTAGTATTGGCAATTGCCAAATTTTCCATATATGCCTCCTTCTTACCTTTTATAATTAGCTCCCATCATCTGATACTCAAATATCCCGATCTTCCAATGTATATGAACTATTAAATAACTTATCTTTGATATAATTTTAAAGTTTTGTAATAACTATGGTTGCTAAATTGTGGATGAGGCTCTGTGGAACAAGGTAGTTTCTTTCTTGTTTATCCACATTGCATCCAGTGCCTGAGTGAGTTCTCATTTTAAAAACATAGGTACAAAGTGAAAAACTTTGGGGACCTTTATCTGAGGATATACTCATGGATTGCTATGTATTGTTCTGAGGCCCTTCAGAAGAGTCTTTAGTTTCTCAATGGCTACCATCATCCTCAAAAGATTAATAACCACAGGCTGGAAATGACGCTCTAGGGACAGGACCCATATCCACCTCAGTTGCAAACATTTTTTCTTTTGAGTTGTTTGGTATTCTAAAAGCACACTGAAAAATAATCCATATCAAATGGTATTTTGGTGATCTTTAGTCAAGTAAATGGTTTCTGTTTAGGGATCAATGAGGAGATAATCTAATGGATACCCATCAACATCTTGAAATGAACAGAGAAACTGAGATTCAGAGCCTGGACTTTGGGAATAAGCCATAGCTTATTTCTAGAACATCGTCTGTATGTTTCCATCATGCAAACCTACACCTTAAAAACATCTCTAGAAAATCTGACTTTCTGATGGCAAAATCTTTGTTTATTTGCCGTGTAACAAAGTTTGCTATTCATCCCATTTTTCAGCCTCTTCAGCATAGTCTTGGAGATAAATTTTATCTTTTAAAACTCTAAAATCCATGCCTTCCTTTTGAGAACTTGGATATTGGTTCATATTGTGTGTGTCTGAGAGCATAATGCCTGACTTAGGGACAATGGTCAGCCACATAGTCAATGAATTACTGGATAGCCTTTGTTTATTCAATCTAGGGAAGCAGCCATAAAGAGCATTCATTTTAGAACAGTGAACTCCTGGGTTTGAGTTTTGGCTCTCTAGTCTAGCTTTGTGCCTTTAAAATGAGAATATTAAGCATTCTTTCCAATATTGGAATTTGTAGGGTTTAAATCAGCAAATAAACAAATAAATCAATAAAAAACAAACAAATAAATACAGCATGTTTGAAGGGGACCCTGCAGGTGTCCAACCAGAAAAGTGAACCACAGAAAGATGAAGATGTAAGGATGAAAACTTGGACTTCCTCAACCTAAATCAGACATGTGGAATCTGACACCATGCAGTTCATTGTCAGCATATTCAAAATAAACAGTACAATATGAGAAAGAGTTTCCGGGCAACCAATCGTTCCAACTCTAGGTGCAAAAGAAAGCGTAAGCTACGAGCACTTCAAAACTCCTTTGTAAAGTACAGGTGACCATTAAGCATGGGTTCTATAGCTAAAAGGCCTGGAATCTAGTGTGGTCTATAACTGAGATGGCATAGAGTTCAACAGGCTATCAATGACATGTGACATCTTCCCTAAGGAGGGAAAGTAGTCTAGGGAGGGAAAAGTCTAAGATAAACATTCAGAGTAAGATCTGCCTCTATAGCACAAGATGGGTGAGGGCTGCCTTCACAGATAGCTAAAAGATCACCAGGTCACTAACAATATCTGCATCCAGCCTTTTGGCAGGAAAACGGGCAACTCCTCCTTTCCAGAGAAGCCCCTGCCTGTTTCACATGCCTGGTTCTCTACTGCTCTGTGGGCACAAGGACCTTTGTGCCTCCAACACATATGACACAGAGAAAAGCCCAAAAAGAGTTAATGTCAGTGCAATGTTTCCATTACTGTTTCATTAGTATCTTTCTAGCTGTTATCTGGATGGAAGGTAGAAGACTACAATATCTTTATGTCTTTAGTAAAACATTGTGAAAAGAAGGTAAGATATTGTGTACTGATGCTCATCTCCATTAAGTCCTTAGTTCTGGTTCTACACCAGGCTCCTTCTGTGAAATGCCTTCAGAGACCCGGTTACCTGAGCTTCGGTTCAGACCTCCAGGGCTGGATTCTAGGCATGTAAATTTTTCCAAAGCTCAACAGGTAATTCTGGTATTCAATCAAGAATTACTGCCACCAAGACTATGAAACACAACTGACGAACATGACTTGAAGATATAGCGACATCTTACAATATTTGATCTATTTTTTGTGCCAAATACAGAAAAGTCTTGGTGAATGAGCTTCCTTGGCACTAAAATTCAGCATTCAAATTTACATCATTTACTCATTACAACTACTCTGTAAGCCTTAAAAGGCTAAGACCATCCCTGTCTTTGGCATCTGGTCCTTTCTAGAGTGACCTTAAACAGATGATGACTCTAAGGTGCCTTACTTGTTTAACATTTATTTAGTGGTAATTTTATGTTCCTAAGCATTCTAAAAGAAGCTTCTATCATCTTTGTGCATTTATCCATGGCAGACTCAAAGGTGATCTCTATCTGCTGTGCTAGCCCACACCAGAAATCTCAGCAGTTGGGAGGTTAGGGCAGGAGGATCAGGAGTACAGGGTTGGAGGCTAGCCTGAACTACATAATGAGTCCCTGTATTGGAAAAAGGTTGAGACCTCACTGTGAGAACACACGCCTTTAATCCCAGCACCTGAGAAGCAGAAGCAGGTGGCTCTCTGTGAGTTTGAGGCCAGCCTGGTCTACATAGCAATTTCCAGGTCAGTCAGGTTTACAAAGTGAGACCTTGCCTGAATTTTTAAAAAGTTGTCTTTGCCTATTTTTCTGGCTTCTTAATTTCACTTCCTCCAACCTCAGTTCACTGTTTCAGCCACATGGATTTATTTACTAATTATGGACTTGTATTTTGCTGCCTTTCACTGAACAAACATCCTATACATCTGTCATTTCTGTAACAGCCCCCATCCCCTGCACATTGTAAGCTGAAAAATATCATCCTGAGTGAGGTAACCCAATCACAGAAAAACACACATGGTATGCACTCATTGATAAGTGGCTATTAGCCCAAATGCTTGAATTACCCTAGATGCACAGAACACATGAAACTCAAGAAGGATGATCAAAATGTGAATGCTTCACTCCTTCTTTAAAAGGGGAACAAGAATACCCTTGGCAGGGAATAGAGAGGCAAAGATTAAAACAGACACAGAAGGAACACCCATTCAGAGCCTGCCCCACATGTGGCCCATACATATACAGCCACCCAATTAGATAAGATGGATGAAGCAAAGAAGTGCAGGCTGACAGGAACCGGATATAGATCTCTCCTGAGAGACACACCCAGAAAACAGTAAATACATAGGCGAACGCCAGCAGCAAACCACTGAACTGAGAACAGGACCCCCGTTGAAGGAATCAGAGAAAGGTCTAGAAGAGCTTGAAGGGGCTCAAGACCTCATATGAACAACAATGCCAAGCAACCAGAGCTTCCAGGGACTAAGCCACTACCTAAAGACTATACATGGACTGACCCTGGGCTCCCACCTCATAGGTAGCAATGAAAAGCCTAGTAAGGGCACCAGTGGAAGGGGAAGCCCTTGGTCCTGCCAAGACTGAACCCCCAGTGAACGTGATTGTTGGGGGGAGGGGGGATGGGGGGAGGGGGAGGGGAAGCCCATATAGAAGGGGAGGGGGAGGGGTTAGGAGGATGTTGGCCCAGAAACCGGGAAAGGGAATAACAAGCGAAATGTAAATAAGAAATACTCAAGTTAATAAAGATAAAAAAAACTATTCTTGGACTACATTTATTTTGGTGCTTGGTCATGTGCTACATGTGCTTTTTACTTTCTGTTGTAAGATTGAATTGCCACGTTTTTTATTGTTTAACTTTCTTACAGTTAAGTATAGCTCACAAGCTATACTGCATTTAAGGAAACACCGGATCTTGAAGGCAGAGGCAATATTAAATTATATTTCACATAGCAAGAGCTCAATAACACAATACTGTATTGAGGGGAAAATATTGGTTTCACTCTAATTTGTTTCATTTCTTGCTTTCCCTTCTTGGTTTCTTTATCAAAATTGATGTTGGGTGAAATCTTTAGGCATGTGTGTTGCTAGCTTTAACTAGAAGACTGTTTATGTGCATGGAATATTTGGGAAACTAGCCACATTTGAGGGAATTCTAGTATTTTAAGGACTCAGAAGCATTCTTCTTTTATCTTTCTTTGCCTGCCTGGCAAACTCATCTGACTCCTTAGGCTTCAATTCTTCCCTCCCCATCTTGCTAGAGCCTTCCTAGAGATTGAGTTTTTCCTCTATGCAAATTCGCAGATCCTCTTCTAATCTACAGTTCACTTGCTATTCCTTCGTTTCTTCATCCCACTGCACTGTGTGAACTGAATGAGACCTAGCAGTGAGAAATAACCTAGAAAATGTCATCCTGTGAGCATACTGAAAGCTTGGCAATTTACTCTTAGAAGACAGTACATATGAGGACCCGAGGCCTAGCACTGAAGTTCTTCCTAGGGGACATTGGCTTGGAGAGGCAGCAATAATTTGATTGACAGTAAAATTCAAGAAATGGTGTTTTGGGTAACTAGAGAGATGTCTCAATGTTTAAGAAAATTTGCTGCTCTTTCAAGGGACCCAAGTTTAGTTCCTATCACCAACATGCCAGCTCACAACCTCCTGTAACTCCAGTTCTGAAGGAACTTCTGACCTTTGGGGAGGCTCCAGAGTACACATGGTACACATACACACATGTGGCCACACACACATACACAGGATTTTAGAAAGAAATGATGCTGTGCAGTGTGAAGGCATCTGTCTGAAACATTATAAATCTTAGTGATTGGCACATTTGATTTGGCTTCTTTGGTAGTTTATGTGCTGTCCCTTTTCTCTCATAATATCCATGTGTATCCCTCCCCTCATGAAACTTTGGAATCAGACAAAACCAACACCCTTTCATAAAAGAAGTCTATTCTTGATCAAGGGCATATGCATACTAGAAAAAATATTCTACTCCCAGGAAGTAATGGGTTGACCGGATCATCCCATGACATAGTAAGGGGTTTCAATCCCTCTTTCATGGCTGCATCATATCTCCCTTCTGTGTGGAACACTTTTGCAAAACTGTGAAAAATCAGATTAAAATTCTTAGATAATTTCTTATTCCCAGTAGTGGAGTCCTCAGAAGTGAAAGAGAAATATTCCTAGGTAACTGCATGATGATTTAGATGATGATCTTGTAATTAAATAATAAATAGGAAATGTGTTCCTTTAATAACAATCTTCCTGCATTTGACAATGAGGAGACATAAATCAGCAACAGTCCTATTTTTTAATCTCTATTTTTCAGAAATTTTCAAGGCAAACATTCCCAAAATAAGTATATAATGCCAATATTTTCTCTTATTGATTTTTTTTGTAGTCTCATATTATGCACCTGAAAAATACTTGCCTCCCAGTCCTCTCATGTCAACCCCCTTGACTTCTCCCTCATGGGAAGAAGAAGGATGAAGTAGAGGAGGAGGAAGAGGAAGAGGAGGAGGAGGAGGAGGAGGAAGAGGAGGAGGAGGAAAGAAAAAAGAAAAGAGAGAGAGAGAGAGAGAGAGAGAGAGAGAGAGAGAGAGAGAAAATCCATGTGGTATTGTCCATATACTCATCAGTACATGGTCAAGTTCTTAGTGTCCAGTCCCACAATGGAGAGTATTTCTCTGAACCAGAAGCCATCAACTGAGAAGAATGGCTGGAGAATGGTAGAGCCTGCTCTCCTGCAAGGAACAGAGCCAGCTCTCACACCCATGGACATCAAACTGGCTTCAGGCAGCAGCCAAGGCCATACAGACTTGCACATGGACTTCAGTGGTAACATAATCAGAGATATCAAAATAGCCTCTGGTGGCATCAGGACTACTGGGGACACACTTGTGGCCTCAGCTGCTCAGATCATGAGCAGTTAACTTTCTTAAGTGTGATGATGGTATTATGAATGTGTTAAGGAAAAGCTATTAACTTTTACACATATATACACATGTGTGTGTGTGTGTGTGTGTGTGTGTACAGGTGAAAATATATACTATCTGTAGCCCACCTTGTAAGAGAATGCATGTGTATGTGCAGGTGGAGAGGATGGTGATATTTAAGGGGATGCAGACAAAGCATCTTTAGGGACTGGTTGACATCCGTTGCACTGGTACATGTAGTTTATTATAATGTAATAATTTCCCATTATTCTAACAAATAAGTGAGATTAAACCAATGCTCAGAGGTAAAATATTTATTTGTCTCATGGTTTGGAGGCCTTCGTTTGTTGGCTTCCCAGCCCTGTTCCTTCCATGTGTGTGGTAGCATACGCATGACATGAGTAAAAGATGTTTACCTGTGGCAGGACAGTGAAAAGAGAAGAGACTGACTATCCACAATTCCCTAGAAGTACATACTCCAAGTGACCCAAAACTTTCTTTTAGGCCATTTTAAACTAATTACCACCCCAAATTCAGAGCTAAACCTTTGAGGCACAGACTTGGAGCAATATTTGATTTACAAACATGACCATAAGCCAATTATTCTATTGTATATATTATGGGTTATCGATAATGTCTAAGAGTTAAAATAAAACTCTGATGATCAATAGATTAATTAACATGGAAAACAAGTAGATAAGAATATCATCAGCAGTATGCAGATATCTGTAGTCCAAATTACTGGTCTGTAAGACACTGGCCTACTGGAAGTCTAAAATCTTCACTGTGTGGCTGGAAGCTTGTTCTGTTAGAACCTTCTCTTTCCTCCTTGGAACACGCACAGGTCAGCAGTGGCTTTCAGTGTGGCGCTCACTCACCTGCTCGATGTGCACAGTTCTGTTCTGTAGAACCCCTTCTAACACATTTCCTTAGGACACTTTTGTTCCCTCTTTATCTCTCGGTCTAAACACTGCAAATGAAAGTGAAAAGAGAAGACAGGCAGGGTGCCTGCCTCAGTTCCCCTGGAGGGCAAAACTCCAAGTGCTTATACTCCACAGTGCGTTCTGAGACACTCTAAGGGAATGCACAGTAATAATTCTGTGGAGACTTGTGGCTTGGTGTGTGAATAAGATGGGTTCAGGACAATTGTGTGATTTTAATGGCAGGAGGACAGAAGCATTGACAGAAAGAAGAGGCTGTGAAAGGCAGTGTCCTTGAATGACCAGTGGCAAAGGAGGTTTGGGTCATGCTGAATTTGGAGTATCCTTCAGGACTCCAAGACGTTAGAAGCAGCAGAGAGTAGGCAGAAGCCGCTTCTCTTGAGCCAATTTTTGAGTCGTTAGTACCTAATTATAGGATAAACATACTATAGGATATTGTTGCTCTCTCTCTTGCTCTTTCCTGTCAGTCATTTTTAAATATTCTGCTGACAGACAGCAAGGCAGTGAGGGTGTGAAATGCAAATCAGTCATTTGTGGCTTTTCAGGAGTGTTGAGAAAGGCCTGGGGGGTTGGGGAGTTAGAAATGTTAGTCTCTTTAGAAAGTTTCCTGTTAGGCCTGGCATCTAATTCTATCCCCTATCCATTCTGTCCTGAGTTCAAGTAGGTGAGAGGTAGCTTTGGTCACCTTGCTTCGCAATAGCTTCTGACCTACAAAGTCTGATGGAGACATGACATTTCGAATAACTTGATGTTTAATAAGGAGGAATATATTGTGATGATAACATCTGAGGGAAGAAGGGATGGCCTCCTTACCCCAGGCCTGTGTCACCTCATAGACACAATGATTAACATCAGGTCTGTTTTCAAGTTTTCCTGGCAAACAGAACCTCTGCATTGGTCTGCTAGCACTTTAGCTATTCTATTTTGGGCCTCTGAGAGGCAGCTCTCTGTACTGGTATGCCAGACAAGGAGGATTTGATCTAATTTTAGTTGGAGTAAATATGCCACAGTACTGAGACTTTCCATTAATAGAAGGACGGTTTGGTTATATCACTATCCTTTCTAACATCCATTCCAACATCTCCCCTCTCTTCATCAGTGGCAGAGATGAGGGACCAGCCCCCCTGAGATGGTTTTGCAGTGGCCCTAATTTCAATTGTAAGCAAAAAGCATGTTCTTCTCTGTTTAAAATTGCATGTTTACCACTCCTGATGTCCCAGCGAGTATAGAATTTTTCGGTAATTTATATTGTTTTACAGCTCTTTGCTAGAGCTCGTATAGAGAGAATGAATGCATAGGATGAAAGGTAATACATGAACATGCTTATGTACTGTAGTTGTTTTGGGGAACTGCGATATTTGCAGTCATTTCTACTTGAGTCAAATTTGACTTCTTTATTCACTGGACCAACTCAGTCCTTTCGGCGTTGACACTTTTTAAAAATTATTTTATTATTTTATGCACACTGTACACCATATTAAATGCCTGGTGAAGAAAATGGCAAAGGGTTCCCATGGAACTACAGTTACAGACACTTGTGAGTCACCACATGGGGGATGGGAATCAAACTCGGGTCCTCTGAAAGAACAGCCAGTGTTCTTGACCATTGAGCCAACTCTCTAGCCTTGTGTGCTGAAATTCTAAGACATGTTTGGTGGCTTCTTTGACAAAGAAGGTCTCTCGATGCCAAGTTGTTCTCAGAAAATGTTTAGAGTCTGTTTCTGATGTTCTTTTAATTAGTAAGAAATGCTATATTTTTATGTCTAGTGTTTATGTTTTGTTTAATTGAGTTATAAGCCTTTGTAAATGGATTCAAATTTATCTTAACATATAAAAAAGAAGGAAACAAAAAGATTCTTAAGGTAAAATTAAATTCCTTTCAAGTGGGAGCTCTTGCTATAGTTCGTGTTTTTCCTCAATGTGCATTTTTATTATTATTTGGTGTGAAGATAGTGTTCATAAAGGTGATTTGTGAGTAGTTGAACAGATAAAAGCGTGCATCCGAGTTGCTTGTAGAACCTCTGTGGTCTATTTAAATACACACAACAGCTACCCTGCAGAGCAAGGAGAGTTTATACCGATTGGAAAGCTAACAGGAGGTTAGCGGTGGTATGGCTGGAACCTGTACTCAAATATTCATTTAACATGGTTTGTTGCTCCAAGATAAACCCCTAATGATGTAGGGAGATTTATAGCTCTTAGCAGAGGAGAACATTTCTCACTCTTTGGGATGCTTTTGAATCACACGGGGGAGATTTTTCACAACAAAACCTGCCAAGCCACGAAGTCCAGTGCTTCTGAGTCAGTCATTCTGGGATGAAGCCCAGGCATCTGTGTTTTGCTTTATGAGAATCACATGGGGCATATTTACAGCATTCGGATACCTGGGCTCCATCCCAGAACACTAGTCAGATTTCCAGAACTCTGCCTGGACAGCCACAAACAGGCAAAGCAAAACACCAGGCTTCGCAGGCAGGGATGGACCACTCCATGTATCATTTATCAGGACATGAAGCACTAAGCCTGAGTCTTAGAAAATCTCTTCAACATCTGCAGACAGACCAGAATTCTTTCTCCAGTGAAATCACCTTGAAATTAAATTATGATGAGGAGGATAATGACCATGCCAGCAAGTAGCAATGAGTTTTACATCCGTTGTGTTCTTATTAACTCTAAGCAGCTAACCTTTGTGCTAGAGACGTTGGCTTAATAAGCTTTGTCCAGGAAACACCTGCTGTGATGTTCTTGCAATATTTTTCATTAAATAAATGAACAAATTCTCTAACACCTATAAGAAAAATACCTTAGGTCTTTGTAGACTATGCTCACAGAAAGCAGTATATGAAACACCTCATCACGTTTTTCTGAAGGGTCAAGTTTCTATGAAATGTACAATTTCCTTTTCTGGGAGACTAATTGTACAAAGATTGATTTTTGATTTCGCAGAGCTGATTTCAATGGTAGCCACAACTTTATTGCTGTCAGAGTCGTGTGGGGAATTCGGATTCCCCAATCCAGTCCACCCAACCCCATCATCCCACCTCCCATCATACTACACCACATTCCATCCCACTCAACCCTGTCCCATGTCACCATAGTCTATCCTACCCCCATACCTCCCATCCCACCACATCCCATCCCCCACCCACACACCCTATCCCATCCCACCCTATCCCCTGTCATCACATCACATCCTACCCCATCTCAGGCCATCACGCCCCATCCATCCCATCTGTATAACTAATGAAAAAAATCACAGTTGCCAAAATGATTGCACCAAGACGTTGGTTGTAGTACTTTTTACATCTTTAAATTGTTCATTTTGTAAACTTGGGCAAGCTGCTTAAAGACTCTAGGTCTTATTTTCCTAGACTATCTGAGGAGGGTAAATTAGACTCTTGAAATAATTTCCTTGCAAGTTCCTGTCCTGAGTCTGCAGAGACTGAACAAAGCTGTGGGCAAAGGAGTGGTTGGGAGGGAGGGTTTCTGAGCATCAGAAGGGCTTCTGTTCACGCCGTGACCAAGCGCTGGCCACATCCCCAGTCTTGCTCTTGGTTGCTATGGTTTTCCATATCTCCTGGCTTGGAGACTCATGGATTTGCTAAATAATGTGTGCTGAAGCCTCAGTGGCATTTCTGAGTCATTTACGAGGATTAAAGACAATTTTCTAGAATTGTTTTCTGGCTTAGAGAGTTCCAGTACCAAAAACCCAACACTTCTTAAGCCATAGATATACATTTATGATTAGTGCGCATTTAAATGAAACATTTATGACTGCTTTGTACATTTCTCTGAAGAAAAAGAAAACACACCAAATTCAGCCCCAGTAGGAGTTTTACTCAATTGCTTATCGGAATGCTTTCTTCTGCCTGGTAATATAAAGATACAGTTAATGTATTTTCCATTTTGTAAAGACTTTATTGGGCCCACAAATATACCCTAGTCCCTAGAGAAGAAAAAAGCACTAAGGGTTTCACTCCTAAAATTCCCAAAATAAAGGGGCATGATTACATGGTAATATTCCCACTTGCTGCTTGAATTTCCACAGAAAACAGCAACACTCAGTGGACTAATAACTGTAGTAGTTTGTGAAGCAGATTGCTGCGACGCTGCAAATCCTCTAGTCTCTTAGCCACCTGTACCGAACAGCAAGTTTCCCTCCTTCCTCACACTTCCCATGGATTCACTTGCTGCCCCTCCTCTCCCAAGGGTGCTTGAGAGGTTGTACCTTACAGCTAGATCTACCAGAATCTTAGTCTCAGTTTGGAGTGCTGTCAAAACAAAAACAAAAAACAAAACAACAACAACAACAACAACAAAAAACAAACAAAAACCTATAGACTGTGTGACTTAACATTTATCCTGTACATTTTTGGAGGCTAGGAAGCGTAATATTAAGGAGTCAGCGTCTTTGGTATATCTGGTGTTCTGCATATACTCTCCTTTTTACTTCATCTTCACAGTAGAAAGGAGAGGAAGGGCAAAGGGGAGAGGAAGAAAAGAGAGGAGAAGGGAGGGGAGGAGAAGGAAAAGGAAGAGAGGAGGTATCTGGTCTTTCCCTTTTTGGCTAAACTATTAATTTTATCCTGGGACTCTTCTCTTGTGACCTCATCTAAGTCAAATTACTTCCCCAATGCCCATAATCACCTTGACTGCCACAGTCACGGCTGTTCCCTCCACTGTTTTTTCCACCACCACTGATTGTAACCTCAAACTGTAAGCCAAAATAAAATCTGGCTTACATGGTGTGATAACACACCATGACCAAAAACAGCATAAGCTGCAGCTGGTTATATGGCCTCTGCAGTCAGGAAACAGATTGAGGTGTGTGAACCCACCCATGGGTAATGGCACCCAGCTGACAGCGATCCTTCCCTCCTCTGTTAAACATCTCTAGAGATGCCCTCATCATCATGTCTAAAGGCCAATGGATGCAACTCCCCAGTTGAGGTTTATTCTTCCCAGAGGACAAGTTGTCAAAAACTAACAAGTATACTTTCTTGTGTTTCTTTTTGTCTGATGTCTTGTCATACTGACGAGGAAAGTAAGGAGTAGCACTTGTCTAGTCTATGTAGTGTAGCCCTTACCCCTACGTAGTAATATTTGGAGATGATTCAAATCCTGTCAACTGGGGCATCAAGATCAGCCACCAAAGAGTGAACAAATATTCTGTCAACAGCCACCAAACTCCCTTGTCCTGCCCTTGAGAACAAAGCTGTGTTTTAAAAGAAGAAATGAGGGCAGGAGGAGAGTGAAAATGAGGTGTTCACCTATCCCCCTACTGGACTGTATCTGTTGTCAGATGTCCTGTACTCCTTCCTTACCAGACTCATCTCCCTGGAGATCAAGAGGAAGTGGCAGCTATTTCCTATTTAACTGAAGTCTTCTTTCTGTAGATTCTTCTAGAAACAATCATAATCTCAGCTGGTCTCTACTCCTATCCCTGCTAGAGCACATTAGGGTCGATGGAATTTTGACTGATCAGCTGTCTAAAGAATTTATGACAAAGATCACTTACAAACATCTTTGCAGAGTAGAGCTATGGCTCAGTGATCCAGCACTTGCCTAGAATACACATGGGCCTGGATACTCCTTAGTACTACAATGATCAATCAACAAACAGCCAGAAACCTTCCTACAAAGAACTCTCTGTATTTATATTATACTTAGAGTTACTTATGTTTGTTCTTACAGTGACTTGGGGCAAAGGGATACCAAAATGATTTGTCTAAGAAATCAAACACTGCCTTGATTCCAAAATACATCTTCTCTATTTTCTTGAGTTGTTTGTTTGTTTCTTGTTTGCAAGGAGTTACAACAAGATGAACATTCTGCATTTTAATGGGTTAATAAATGCCTACAAACTCAACGGAAAGAAGTTAGAAATTTTTAGTAAGGGACTGCAAAACATTTGAATGTGAGTGAGCTTTAAAATGGCCAGTTGCAGGCTTGGTGGGTGGTTAAGAATTCTGGCTGCTACTGTGATCCTTGAGCCTGGTACCTTGGCCTAACTAGGAGTGACAACAGAATAAAGAAAAGACAGTGACGCTGAAGAGACAATAGAGGTAGGTATTCTGGGGTCAGGTGGATGGTGTGCACTCTGCTGGACCATATCACAGCACGAGCAACCTAAGCATGTTTGCTATGCCCAGGGGAGCAGTTAGCTAGTCTCCCAGGAGGTCTCTGCAGGAGAGCAGTCTCGGGCTCTAAACAGAAGCGGAGGAAGCAGCACTTGCTGGTCTTTGCACACACTGCCAACATTCACATTGAGACCAGGAAAAGGCTTTGCTAATTGTAAGCCTGACCCACACAGGGAAGGTTTGCCAGCTCTCCCTGAGTCTTGACATTTGGTCCTTGTCATTCACTCAAGACTTTCTCAGCTCCTCAGGGAACCTTCGCTTCCTTTGCTCTTCTAGAGAAACTCAGTTCATTCCCCAGCACAAGTGGTAGCTCACAACCATTGGCAGCGCCAATTTCAAAGAATAGGATGCCCTCTTTTGTCCTCTGTATGACACCAGGAACACAAATGTGCATGCAGGAAAGGTATGTACGTACACAAATAAGATGAAATGATAATAATAATAATAATAATAATAATAATAATAATAATAATAATTTTCCAATGTTAATCCAGTAATTCTACTTCTAACAACTTATCTAAAGGAACAGTACAATCATGTAATGATGTTGTTTATAAATTTCATTATATATTTAAATATTCAGTTAGGGTGGAAATAGTTTTATAAATTAAACTACATCCATATAGGATACCATCCAACCATACAAACTAAGTTCACAAACAAAGAAATACTGTGTAGTATAAAATCACAACCAGTATTTTATGTAAGATGAACCAGAAAGTTCAGTGTGTGGGGGGAGGTGCAGAAGGAGAGAAATATTAGAGGAAAACAAAGCAAACCCTGCCCAAACCAGAGTGTTCAGTAGTTATCCATTAGCATGGCGATTATCAGTGACTCTTGTTATTTTCTATATTCAACAAATATCTATTGCTATAGATGAGAAACTTTTTTTAAACCTGATACCTTTACAGAAATAGCATTAAAAAAAAAAAAGAGTTTAGCTCTGACCACCAGTGTTACTTTTCAAACCCATCTTAGAGGGCTGTCATTCCTAATCCTTTCTCCCTGTCAGAAAGATCCAGCTGAGTGTGGTTACCTTTTCCTGCCTTTCCTCTGAAGGCAATAAGGCAAACAAACAAATGAGAAGACCCGTAACACTGAACTTTCCATCTCCATGTCCAATGAGCTGTGTAGGTGTTGTCCTCAGAGATGAGATCTACCTTCATCAGATGAGGAAAACAGCCGACAGCCTAGACTGTGTATGGCTTCCCATGGGGTTTCTTTGGCCAACAACTTGAGTAGATGTAATCCGTTCCTGGAACTGAAGGCTTCATTTGATGGTGAGAGACGTGCAGTTGGGGCTCTGTGCACACATGGTATGCACTCACTGATAATTGGATATTAGCCCAAAAGCTTGGAATGCCTAAGAAAAAATTCACAGATCATATGAAGCTTAAGAAGAAGGAAGACCAAATTGTGGATGCTTCATTCCTTCTTAGAAAGGAGAAGGAAATACTCATGGGAGGAAATACAGGGACAAAGGAGCAGAGACTGAAGAAAAAGAAACCCAACCTGGGAATCCATCCCATATGCAGCCAGCAAACCCAGTCACTATTGCTGATACCAAGAACTGCTTGCTGACAAGAACCAGATATGGGTGTCTCCTGAGAGGCTCTGCCAGAGCCCTACTGATACAGTTGAGGATGCTTGCTGATAACCATTGGACTGAGTAAGGGGACCCCAAAGGAGGAGTTAGAGAAAAGACTGAAGTAGCTGAAGGGGTTTGCAACTCCATAACAAGAGCAACAATGTCAAACAACCAAACCCTACCAGAGCTCCCAGGGACTAAACCACTAACCAATGAGTACACATGGAGGGACCCATGGCTCCAGCCACATATGTGTCAGAGGATGGCCTTGTCCAACATCAATGGGAGGAAAAGCCCTTGGTTTTATGAAGGCTTGTTTCCCCAATGTAGGGTAATGCTAGGGCATTGAGGTTGGAGTGGGTGGGTGGGAATGGGAGCATAGAAGAAGGGGAAGGGGACATATGGGAGAGGGAGGAAAGGGGATAACATTTGAAATGTAAATATATAAAATATCCAAGAAAAATAAAATTATTTTAGAAAAGAAAGAAAGTACAGAAGCAGGAAGGAATGGGGACGTGGTTGACATTCTTGTGGAAAAAGAAGGTGGAGGAAGGAGTGTTTTAAATACCTGAGCCTGAACTGTCAGTGTAGGGAGCAGCATCTGAGTGGAAAGCAGGCTGGAGGGGGGTGGTGAAAGACTGCAGACAGGTCTCGCTTCTTATTAATACAGTCTAAGCACTGCTTAGCCCCAGAGTAATGACTGAAGAGCGGCTAGGATAGGTTGCCTCAGTGTAAAGGGCACAGAACAGTAAGCACCACGATGACTTGCATTTACTGAGAAAGCGCTATGTGGAGGCACCAGGCCAAGCACCCGGGTTCTGCCTTCTAATCCTTTCAATAATGCAGCAGCTTTCACTTCATAATTTCCATTTTATTGATGGGGCAAATAAAGCTCAGAAGAAAGACGCAATTTGTCTGAGTTACACAGCAAGTTTGGAGCTGAGTTCTGAACCCAGACCCGTCTTTCCACCATTGAAATGAGGCTTCACTGGTGCCGAAAATCCTGAGTTTGTGTCTCAGCTCTGCTGCTTGTGGTGTATTCTAGTCAGGGTTACTATTGTTCCTTAAAAAAACACCACACGCAACGCAACCTGAGGAGTAAAGAGTTTATTATGCTTCAGCCATGAAAGAAGTCATGAAGGAGCTCAAACAGGGCAGGAACCTGAAGACAGGAGCTGATGCAGAGGCCATGGAGGGATGCTGCTTACTAGATTACTCCTCCTGGCTTGCTCAACCTGCTTTCTTATAAAACCCAGGGCCCCCAGCCCAGGAATGACACCTCCCACAGTGGACTAAGCCCTTGTCCCCCAATCACTAATTTAAACAACGTTCTATGGTCTTGCCTGCAGCTCAATTTTATGTAGGCATTTTCTCAATATTCTCCCTCCTTTCTAGAAGCTCTAGCTTGTGTCAAGTCGCCATGAAACTAGCCAGCACACAGTGTGACCTTTCCCGGCATCAAACATCTCCTGCGGTCAGCTTCTTTTGTCAAACATCGCGATTTTCATATAATTTATATTTCAAGGGTTGCATGGAGTCTGTAAAAGCCTTTTAAAGCAGATTCTTATACTTCATCCTCCACAAAAGAACTGAGGAATATCGAAAATTATGCCTATTCTGTTAACCTGTTTTATTATTATATTAATAGTTATCGGAACTGGGAAGTGTCAGTGGAGAACACGGAGAAGTCATTAAAAGCTGGTGCTGGTCCTGCCAATCCTGCCTGTAAACCTGAACCCAGAGGGAAAAACAAAGCGTATTTTTCCTGTTCCCTGGAAGCTAACATAAAGGGAATTCAGTCTCCTTCCCTCCCTCCGGTGGTGCCTTCCAGGGCTCCAGGAACAACCCAGGAAGTGAATTGACTTTTTCCTCTCCTGCTTGCCCCAGTCCACTGCAAGTGGGCTTAGAGTGAATACCACAGTCATTGGTGCATAAGTAAGGGGAAGCCGGTGTGAGAATACGTCTCATTCGAATTTAACGCATTATTATTTTCACTCTGGGTGTTCCAGCTTTGTGCTTTTAAAGTGGTGTCTGCCCGCTGGTACCCTCCCCGCCCAATGCTTTGTAGATAAATGCTCAGCAGTACTGAATTTTGGATTTAAATTCTCTGATCCTCCTACAAGGTAGTCATTCTCCTTCTGTGTACTCATGAAGATTCATTTTGCTGAAGTCCCCCTTGAAGTGCACTTCTCGTTTGTTCCCTAATGATGGTTTGGTTTGGGGTTTTGTTCACATCCCTGGTAGACCGCAATATCCTTCAACACCCTCTCACACTCTTTTTTGAAACACTTCAACTCTGGCGTACTCCCTAGAATCATCTTGCTCAGGCTATCAGTGTCTTGATGGGAGGCTGCCAGCCTTCCTCAGCATTTTTATTCTCTTCCAAGACCATGTGAAGTGCTTCTCACAGAGGAGACGCTCACCAAATCCTTGTCAAATGAGTAAATATTTCTTCTAATTTTCACACCACAATTAGATACGAGGAGATAATTACCTATTATAATATCAAATTATGTTTTAATTGTGCGTTCAGCAAAGGCAGCTACTGTTACTCTGTCACTGCTTAATGAATTGTCCTATACCTTAAAGGCTTCTAGTAAAACATATCCCATAGTTTCTGAGAGTCAAAAATACAGGCATGGGGTAGTTGGGCCCTCTTGTTCTGTCTCAGTCTCTTCCAGGGTTTCTGTGACCTTGAGAGTGAACTGGAAATCATTCCCTTTATGGTCTTCTCATGTTGTTATGGGTAGGATCTAGCTCCTTGCTATTGGATGGAGGCTCCAGCTCTTCAAGAGCTATTAACTCTGACCTACCTTTAGTACCCTGTGTGCAGGCTTCTCTGAGTATCTTACAACATCAAAACAAGCAAGCAAGAATGGAAAGCAAGAATGGAAATAGCAAGATAGAAACCACAGACATTCTTAGAAGAGAACACATAGAACTTTCTGTATTATACTTATTGAAGTAAATCACTACTTCATGTCCAGCCCATGGTTACAGAGGAAAAGACCACACAGAAACATGAATATCAGGAGCCCAGATCACTAGACACTGCTATGGAGACTGCATATTGGACAGTGTGATCTAGCCTGTGTGGTTGCAGCAATTAAAAATGATTGTTATTAAAGTTCTTGCCAAATGCCCAGTGGAGCAATTCCTCCTAGAAATGAAATACAGCAAAGCAATAGAAGGTTTTTTTAAGGGGGGAGGGGGATTAAGGCACCTGCAGTTTGAATATCAAGCAGAGAGATTCAGGTTTTACCATTAAAACAGTGAGGAATCTTGGGTTTTAGCACGGAACTGTCACATAAGAGTTGCTCTCCGAGTTCAAATAGAATGGAAGGAAAACAGACTAGAGACCAGGAGATTTGCTTTCCAGCAACTGTAACCACGTTGAGGAGAGGAAATGCACAAGGCTATCATCATGGAGGAAGATTCTAGAAATTTCGTGAAGTGGGAGTGTCAGAACCTGGTATCTGTGATAGTAAGGAGAGAAGGAAGAGGAATCAAAAGTGCCCTCCCTGCTCTTCTCCCAGCTCTGCCCTAAACTGCTGTGCACCTCCCGCCTTACCCCCCCCCATAGCTGTGGCTTGATTGACATGCGTGGGGTAAATGAAGTAGAAGGTCAAGTAAGAGCACAGTGAGGAAATCAGAGCTGAGCAGGAAGATGATAAAATCTGACAGAACGCCTGTGCGATGTCTTGTTAATAATCAGGTAGTGGGTTTGTCTTTATTCCACTTTTTGCACCTGGAATAAGCATCTGTTACTGTCTGTGTCAGTACTACTGAACTCACTCCATAGATGGTCTGTGCAGAAATGGGCCTTATGGGGCTGGAGAGTATCTTAGTCTTGTTTCCTGTGATAAAATACCTTGACAAAAGGCATCTGAGGAAGAGAAGATGTGTCTCTACACACAGTTCTATGTTATAGTTCATGGTAGTGGGAAGTCCCAGTGGCAGGAGCTTGAGGGAACTGGTTCCGTCACATCTGTAGTCAAGAATAGAGACCAATAAGTGTATACATGCGTGCTGCTACTCAGCTTGTTTTCCCCAGTCTTAGATAGTCTGGGATCCCATGCCTAGAGAAGGGTGCTTGCGTGGGGATAAGGTCTTTCCACCTCCATTAATGCAGTCAAGATAACTCTCCACAGTCATGCTCTGAGGCCCATGTTAGCAAAGTGAATGACTCTCAAGGAATGGCCCCTAGCCTTCACAGGTACATGAAAGTGTCACAAAAGAACATTCACATAAACACACGCACAAAGAGAAAGACAGGGGCAGAGAGAGAGACAGAGAGACATTCATATAAACACATACACAGAGAGAGAGGGAGAGAGAGAGAAAGAGATTCATAAACACACACGCACGCACACACACAAACACAAACACGGGGGGGGGAGAGACAGACAGACAGAGAGAGAGACAGAGACAGACAGACAGACAGACAAAGAGATGGACCTTGTACATTCAGTTATAGTGACTCTGACAAAGTAACCCTGGATGGAGGATTTGGGGGGGGGGACATATAATTATCAAAAATAATGTGATTCTTTGTCTAGCAATAATATCAGCCAGAGTCATGGGTGTCATGGCAGCTTCTCTTCTTATTGACAAAGTAGACAATTCTAGAACCACAGCAACAAGTACTGTATTCTCACTGAAAAAGGCGATGGCTGTCAAGCCAGGCAAAAGCAACAGTGGGGCTTGGTTGGTGGTACAAGACTTTTACTTGGGAGGTGGAAGCAGAAAGACCCAAAGTTCGATGTCAGCCTGGGTTTGAACTGAAAAGAGCAAAGGAAAGGAAGGAAAGGAAAGAAGAAGAGAGGAGAGGAGAGGGAGAGCAGAGGGTGAATGAAGGGAGGGGAGAGGAGCAAACAGAATAGAAGAGAGGAGAGGAGAGAAGAAAGTACTGTATTGCTTTATCAATGGCGAGGTTCCATGAATCTTTGGATGACTCTCTACCTCTACATAGTCTCAGTCCTTTTCATGATATGGTTTGGGGCTTCCTAGAACATCTCTAAAGCGTTCCATAGTATAATAAGGTATTGGGTTGCCATCCTTGGGCTTAAGGAAGTATTTTCTTCCCCAGCACTGGAGTGCTCCAAACAAAGGGCTTCCTTGGAATATTTTAGGAAGAGAGACTATTCGTTTACCTGATTTCATTTGATCCCCACAGTGACTCGGTGAGGAGACTATAGGGCAGGAGACTATGTTTTACAGAACCTGAGTGATTTGGCTTTAACCACAAGGCTGAATGTTTCTAAGTGGAACAAAGGGAGGATATAGAAAGGAACCCGAACTACATAAACTTTTTCCTTGAGGCAGTGTTTGCAAGGTTTTTCTTTAGTTGTTGATTGTTGGTAGAACATGATCCATTTGGCAGTTTTTGAAAAGTGAAAAATTACCTAGCATCTTTCTCCCTTTCAAAAATTCAGTCTTTAGGATTAAAATAGGGGTTATCAAAAGGACTCAGTTGGATAAAGGCACTGGCCAGCCCGCAAGCCTGAAACCTGAGTTGGATCCCAGGACCCAAATGGTGGGAGAGAGAAAAACAGGTCCTGAAAGGTTCCTGACTCTTGCAAGGTGTCCTCTGCCTTCCATGTGCCCACCTGCCACACAGAATAGAAAATAAAACGCAATAGTTTAAAAAATATGATAATGGTGGTATACACCTTTAATCCTAATACTCAGGAGGCAGAGACAGACACATCTTAAGGCCAGCCAGGGCATCGTAAGATCCTGTTGTAAAGAACTAAATTAAAATTTGTGCATGTTTCTGTATTCTCTTCTTTGGTTCTAAATTGTGTTTACTGTGAGATTAGTGTTTGTCCCACATCTCCCCATTGAGCTGCTCCCCTCTAAACGGTCATAATCTAAAGATTTTTCAGTGATTTTTTCCTGTCTTTCTTTCTTCCTTCCTCCCCTCCCTTTTTTTTCCAAGGCAGTGCGACCAGGGAGAATGGAGTGCATAAATGAGGCAGACTAAATTCTTATGCAGTAGCCAACTTTATTTAGAGCATCAGACAATTTATACTCTGAGAGTTAAGAAGAGTCACCTGAGTAAAGTGTATGATCACAAGGACAAGTCTGGCATGGCGGATGAGCTGCACATATGACAAAAACATGTTTTTCTATGGAGGCATACAAACAATGACAATAACCAGTTGCAATGAATAATCTGATACATTTAAAATAACCTGATACATTTAAAATAATCTAATACATTTTTTAAAATCTGATACATTTTAAATAATCTGATACATAAACTCACTCCTGTCTGCTAAACCTGGGGAAGGCACAAAAGACTAATCCAAGAACAATTCCATGTTTTTGAACAAAGTGAGGTCACAAGACTCATCTCTTGTTTTCTTGGGAGTTTTCCCACAAACACTCAGGGTTCCCACATGACTTCCTTCTTGGACTATGTTCCAACCACAGCTTTCTTTGAAATAGTAGAACCTTTTACTCCATGTTTGAAGAGTTAGAATCCTCGTCACCAGCCAGTGGTCTCTCTAACATGGCCCCTATCACAGTGGCAATTTGACTCAGCACCAACAGACACAGCTTCAGTCAGCTTGGCGCCTTCATTCTTGCATGGCATATCTAACATGGTGCCCTGACCCCACCTTCCTCTTAGGCTCCAGAGAGAACCATCTATCTTCTACTTTTGCTCTGCCCTCTTGGCATAACAAGTTTGAGAGCTGCTTTCTGTAGCTCTGTGGAACTTTTTAGCTTGTATTCTGGCCCTAGACAATGGCTTTCCTTGGTGGTGGCAAAAATGTTACATTTCTTACTAAATGTGACAGCTGCCCACCAGGTGAGAGACAGTTCTATGGGGGTTTCTGAGGTTTGGCTTAGTTCTTCCATCCTCACTACCCTCACTACCCTACCCACACCCCGCCCCCAGACATCTATAGACTCGCTCTGCTTCTGCCAGAGCAGTTTCGTGAAAGTAATCCCGACTGTTCAGTTTTCTCCTTCTTCAATACAAAGCCTTACCAGTGCTCAAGATTTGCTTCCAATGCCTCTAACAGCTTCTGCAGCTTATAGGACATTGGTTTATGGAAGGCTGTGTGTCTGTGCATTACTGTCTTGGTAACATCTATTTGCTTGGGGGCCAGGCCAAGTTTCACATGTTCTATAGAACTTTACACAGGCTTCATCGAGGTCGTCAAAAATCAAAGAGCATCAAGGCCTACTCAAGACTAACTTCTTGTATGAGGAATAACAAGCTCGCTCTGTTGTTTAAAATAGATAACTCTAACTGCATGACAGAGTGCCCCACGGGGTGGGCTTGGGGGACAGGGAAATTCTGGTTATTACTGATACACATTCTTGTCCTGTCTTCAAGATGTTCCTGCAGAGTTCCACTCATCTTTGATTCTTAAGATGAAAAGGCCAAACCCCACCTTATGGTGCTCAGTCTTCAGTGTGTGTAAAAGCAGTATTCCAGTCACTGCCCAAGATTTCTAGGTGACTAGCGACCTGTTAAAGGAGACGGACACCAAGACCAGGGAACGTTCTGGGAGATGCTTTGAGACATACCATTTTTCCCAACATATTCATAGAGAATTTGACAAGAAATAGACTGCTTTCATGAGATTTAGAAGAATATTAAGCTGAAAGGATTATTGGGGAGGGGTATGCAGGGAGCAGGGAATTCTGCTGCTGGAGAAAGGCAATCTGTATGACTTTTTAAACTTTAAATATATCACTGACTATATTTTGTATGTACTCTCCCCTCCTGAAGTTTCCTATGGTATCAGATTACCAGATACACATCCAATATCAGAGAAGAACCAGTTTTTTATATTTGTGAATATCTTCTTTCAATGGGTTTTGCAATTCACATCGCTTGCTTTATTTCTAATATTACTATTGCAGTCCTAGGCCATTATGTAGAGCTCTGAATAATCTCCTATTTCTTCCCAGACCAAAGAAATTGAAATCTCTAACATTGGATCTGGGTTTTTTTTTCCTTTAAAAAACAAGTCTTACTAAAGATTCAAATGTACAAGTAAAGTTCAAGACCACTTAATTATCTAGAGGGTCCTCTGGGCCCTCAGCTGGAACTCGTGGGACTGCAGCACACTGGGTGACAGGCTACATTATTTTGTGCAAAGCTCTTGATTTCTTTTTGCAGAAAAAAAAATTGTCTGAGGAGCAGCTTGAGAGTAGAGCTAATTAGAGGGGTTTGGGATTCATGGAAGAGCTCCTGCCTGACCAAAATGCAAAGCAGGTTATCAACTGAAAGCCAGGGGATGAATCTTCAGCTGAGGAAATCACTCATGCCTTTAGAAAGTCAGATACCCAGGGCCCATTAAACAACTTGTTTATTTGCTCTTTTCTTGAGTATCATATGGGGAGGAGGTTATATCAGTTCCTAACTTTTTTCTCTATGACCTCAGTGGACCGATAGACTACTTGCTGAAAATCCCGAGTTCTTCCCCCGTCCATTATTATGGATTCAGTGAGTTACCATTAATGAGGATAGAAAAATAACTCCCTCGAGAGAAAAATCAGTAATTGCTTTCTTGTTGAGCATGCTCTAAAGTTTGTGAGGGTGTACTTTATTGGTTGGCGAATTGATCCATTCTAGGAAGTTACTGTATGTGAGTAAGAAGAAACTATCAAATCCCTTAGATAGCCATTTAGAGACCCTTTAAAATAAACACATCCAGTATCAGAGAAGAACCATTTTTTCTATGTGTGGTTTATGTCAGTTATCTATTACCATTAGTCGTTAACTTTTTTTTGCCAACTTAATTGGATTGAAAATCACCTAGGAGACATACCTTGGGATGTGTCTTTGGGGGTATTTTCAGAGACGTTTATCTGAGAAAGGAAGACCTACTATCCACACCATGGGCTAGATAGAGTATTGGAGTGAATAAAAAAGAAGAAAAGAGAAAGCTAGGTGACCACCAGACTCATCACTCTCTGCTTCATGATCCTTCTGGATGTGAGTGCTCCCACTGCTCTAGTCTTGAGCCACTTCTCCTGCCATACTTTCTCTTCTGCTGTAGGTTAGACCCCTCAAACCACAAACCAGAATAATTCTTCCATCCCTTAGATTGATTTCTCATCCAGTCTTTAGTCACAGCAATAAAAAAAAACTAAAATAGTTCTCCGCTTACCTGGATTCTCTGTTCACACTGCTCCCTGGCTTTTCCATTTTAATGTGACCAAATAATTATGTCTCAAGCATTCCAAGGCTTAACCATTGTTATTGTCTTAAATCATACCTATTTGCAGATACTATGTTCCTATATAAAAGACCCTGGAGACTCCTCTAGCAAGCTTTTAGATCCGCTAAACACCTTCAACAGAACAGCAGAATATAGTCAACACACAAAGTTCAGAAGCTTCCCTGAATACCAATAACAGATATGCTGAGAAAGAAATCAAGAAGAGAATACCATTTTTCATAACCTTTTAAATGTCTACAAATAACTGGACATGGTGTCAAACGCCTTTAATCCCAGCAGAACTTGGGGCACAGGCAGGTGGATCTCTGTGAGTTCGAGGCTATCCTGGTCTACATTCTAAGTTCCAGGACAGCCAGGACTATGTAAAGGCCCTGTCTCAGGACTTCCCTCACCTCCCACCACCACCAGAAGTTACAAATAAACTTAATCAAGGAGGTGAAAGATTTCTGAGGTTAAAACTTCGGAACATTGAGAAAAGAAATCAAAGACACTAGACGATGGAGAAAACACAACATGTTCAGCTTGGCAGAATCAGTGGAGTGAAAATTGCCATATAACAGAAAATGATTCATGGATTTGATTCAGTCCCTACCAAAATTCCAACGTCATTCTTCACAGGAGCCACAAAGTCAAGAGGAAACATTGGAGAGCATGCACATCTACTAGATACATATATGGAAATGTCATAATCAATTTCATTGCTTTTAAGATAAATATGCAAAATAATAAGCTAATTAAATAACAATAGATTTATTTTATTGTCTAAACAACATTTTTCTCTTAAACAGTCCAAATGCCCCGCCCAAACCTCTGTTCATTCTATATATGTGTCCTAAAATCACAACTCTGCCTTTCCAGTTTCTCAGACCTAAGATTTTGGGACTGCCCTCCAACTTCAATATACATGTTATGTTGCTTCTATTATCAACACATATCTTCAGTCTTTCTACCTTCATCGCTCTCTTCACCTTAGACCAGGTCTGCTTTTCTCTTATGGAGGGTTTCTGTAATTTGTTGACATCTTCTCCTTTCAGCCCTGCTCAACATAAAATCCATGTCCTTGTAACACTCTGGTAGTCCTGTGTCTATCCAAAAATCTATTGTTCTCCAACTGATCCAAACTCTGAGAAGGTAGAGTTTTTGCTGTTGTCATGTTGGAAGGACCTAGAACATCACTGACCAAGTAGCCAAGGGGCTCAGTAAGGTTTGTTAGTCGAATACTGACAAAATGGAAGATGTACACTAACTTTCAGTTCAAGCAATTCAGGTTTCTAACCTTGTTACCTGTGCTACGATTTGGAATTCTCGAGGTATTTTGTTGTTGTTGTTCTTGTTGTTGTTGTTGTTTGTTTGTTTGTTAATTAACTGATTAGAAAGGTTTCTTTCTTCTTTCTATTGGATTTCTTATTTACATTTCAAATATTAACTCCTTTTCCCAGCTTCCCATCCATAAACTCCCTATCCCATTCCCCCTACCCCTGCTTCTATGAGGATGTTCTCCCACCCACCCACACACCCCTTTCTGCCTCCCCACCCAGACATTCCCCTACACTGGGGCATCAACTCTTGGCAGGACCAAGGGCTTCTCCTCCCATTGGTGCCAACAAAGCCATCCTCTGCTACATATGCAGCTGGAGCCATGGGTCTGTCCATGTGTACTCTTTAATGGTGGTTGAGTCCCTGAGAGCTCTGGCTGGTTGACATTGTTCTTATGGGGTTGCAATCCCCTTCAACTCCTTCAATCCTTTCTCTAACTCCTCCATTGGTGAACCTGTTCTCAGTTCAAGGCTTAGCTGCCAGCATTTGCCTCTGTACTCATGCTCTAGCAGAGCCTCTCAGGAGACAGCTATATTAAGGCTCCAGTCAGCATACACTTCTTGGGATCAGCAATATTGTCTGGTTTTGATGGCTGTATGTATATGGGCTGGATCCCTAGGTGGGGCAGTCTCTGAATGGCCTTTCCTTCAGTCTCTGCTCCAAACTTTGTCCCTGTATTTCCTCCTGTGGATATTTTTGTTCCCCTTCCTAAGAAGGACTGAAGCATCTGCACTTTGGTCATCCTTCTTCTTGAGCTTTGTGTGGTCTGTGGATTGTATCTTAGGTATTCAAAGCTTTTGGGCCAATATCCACTCATCAGTGAGTGCATACCATGTCTGGGTTTTTGTGACTGGGTTACCGCACTCAGGATGATATTTTCTAGCTCCATCCATTTGTGTATAAATTTCATGAAGTCATGGCTTTTCATAGCTGAGTGGTACTCCATTGTATAAATTACCACATTTTCTGTATCCATTCCTCTGTTGAAGGACATCTGGGTTCTTTTCAGCTTCTGGCTGAAATAAATAAGGCTGCTATGAACATAGTAGACGATGTGTTCTTGTTATATGTTGGAACATCTTTTGGGTATATGCCCAGGAGTGGTATAGCTGGGTCCTCACTGTAGCACTATGTCCAATTTTCTGAGGAAGTGGGAGACTGATTTCCAGAGTGGTTGCTCCAGCTTGCAATCCCACCAACAATGGAGGAGTGTTCCTTTTTTTCCACATCCTTGCCAGCATCCAATGTCACCTGAGTTTTTGATCTTAGCCATTCTGAGTGGTGTGAGGGGAAATCTCAGGGTTTTGATTTGCATTTCCCTGATGACTAAGGATGTTGAACATTTCTTTAGGTACTTCCCAGCCATTTGATATTCCTCAGCTGAGAATTCTTTGTTTAGCTCTGTACCATATTTTTTAATAAGGTTATTTGACTCTGTGGAATCTAACTTCTTGAGTTCTTTGTATATATTGAATATTAGCCCTCTATCAAATGTAGGATTGGTAAAGATCTTTTTCCAATCTGTTGGTTGCCATTTTACCCTAATGACATTGTCCTTTGCCTTACAGAAGCGTTGCAATTTTATGAAGTCCCATTTGTTGATTCTTGATCTTAGAGCATAAGACATTTGGTGTTCTGGTCAGAAAAATTTCCCAAGTGCCCATGTGTTTGAGGCTCTTCCCCACCTTTTCTTCTATTAGTCTGAGTGTATCTGGTTTTCTGAGGAGATCCTTTATCCACTTGGACTTGAGTTTTGTTCAGGGCGATAAGAATGAATTGGAAAGTTTTTAGGTGGCATTATTTTAGTCCAATCAGCTAGTAGGGATAACCTAAAAGTATCAACATTGTTTCAATATCTTTGAATTATTAACAATTCAATATAATTATAATATTATTTATAATATTGTTTTATCTTGATTCTGGGGAATATAATATAAAGTCAATTGGAAATTCCACACTGAGAAATTGTAGAGAAGAAAAACATTCCATTCATTTGTTTGTTTGTTTATTTATTTATTTATTTATTTATTTATTGGTGTTTTGCCTGAATATATATCACATGAATGCCACATGTTTATAATGCCTACAGAGGCCATAAAAATGTCAGATCCCCTAGAACTGAACTTAGAGATGGTTCTGAGCTGCCCTGAAAGTGCTTGGAACAAAACTGCGGTCCTCTGGATGACCAGCCAGTGTTCTTAACTAATGATGTATCTCTCCAATCCATAGAAAAACATTTCTAAGAATGTAAGCAAAGAAAATAGTAAAGTATGTATTTAGGTCATTATTTATCTAAACAGTGAAGTTATAAGTGACTAATTTCTAATTTGCTTATCTATATTCAAAACATTTATATAACTTAATCAAATAATATTTCAAATGATTATTAAATTAAACTGTTTATTTTTTTTAAATAAAAATTTTGTTATCGTGGTTTGGGTTTCTGTGCAAAAACATGAATCTGTTAGGAGCAAGATAAATATAATATCAGGTTGTAACCTTCTAAGACTGCCAAGATTAAAAAACATGGGTTCAGAGTCATTAAATTATTCATTCTTTTATTGATAACTACTAATTGTGCACCATCTAAGTACCACCCTTTGCTGGGCACTGGGGATATAGCAGTTAACAAGCTATAGGCCTTCAGCATCTTTGTGTACCTAACATTCTTGCTGTTCCCCTAGAGTTCACATACACTATGAAATAATTCTAATCCTGAGTTCAAGGGACCTCTTTATTAGAGAGAGATATAAACAATGACAAGCAAACCAAAGGTAAGCACATTATGTGCTGTGCTAACAGCCATGAGGGTGAGCTATGTGGAGAGCATGTGGTCCAGTCTCCTGACAAAGGCTGAGACTGCTCAGCAAGAATGTTCCAGGCAGAGAGGAGAAAGGAGACAAGGAAAGTTTGGACCAAGGTGGGTAAGGGACAGAGCTCAGTAAACTGATCTGGAAAAGTAGTGGCTACCAAGTCACTCAGGGGTTAGGGATATGGTTAGAAAAGGGATGATGGTGGAAAGTTCATAGAGGCTGTCGGTTTTATATAAATGTATGCCATGATCTGGTTCTGATGTAAGGTCTTGGCAGTCGCAATCCTGAAACTGGGGTTCACGAAAGAAATCTACATTATAGATACATTTGGCTTATACATTGTCACTGCATGGTTGTGTGGTGTCTGGGAATGCTCGGGGAGCAAGTTTACAGAATAAGAAGTGGCTGAACCTGGAAAAAAGCACACCCAAGGTGCCTCAGACTTTATAAATCTGTCTGAAGAGAATACACAAGCAACACTGGTGGGAAATGCTACACCCAAGCAGGATGATGACTGAGGGAAATTCTTCAACACAAGGATTTTTAAGGTATGTTGATTTTCAGCAAGAAATAATTAGAGACCCCGGGGACCTTTTTAACATTTGGGTCATTTATCTTTAGGACAATGATATTATTTCTTTGCTGAAATTGAATTTTACTCCTTTTATTTAGAATTGGGAACATGTTATTTAGTTATTTTATGCATATGAATATTCTGTCTTCAGACACACCAGAAGAGGACATCTGATCCCATTACAGATGGTGGTGAGCCACCATGTGGTGGCTGGGAATTGAACTCAAGGCCTCTGGAAGAACAACCAGTGCTTTTAACCACTGATGTATCTCTCCAGCCTGAACATGTTAATTTTAAAAGCCTATAAAAGGAGAGAAAAATGGAGGGAGAAAAGAAGAGAGAGGGAGGGAAAGAGGGGCCGCCAATTTTTAAGAACTAGAATCTTTACATGAACATGGAGACTAGGTGTACTATTGTGCGCTAACTCCTCTTACCTGCAGTAGTCACCATTCTTCCCAGTGTTCACTTTGTTTCCTTTCTCTTTTTTGATTTAGAATCTAATTTTAGTAACTGTTGCATAGGTGAGACTGCAGGACAGTAATGTAACTGTACCAACAAGAAAGGGATAAGGTCTGTAAAGTGAAAGTCTGAGGAAGTGTCCGAATCAAGCAATGCAACATACCCCAAGACAAAGTCAAGGTCTGCAGGTCCCCAGAGTTTCCCACAGGGACTTCAGCTGTCAGACGTGCATCTGCATGGACTGAGGAAGCTGCAGGATACTGGTGTTTTTCTGTTTGTGTACTCTGGGCCACAACTAGGATGAAGGCAAGAACATAAAATGTAAGGAGCTCCTCTGAGTAGTAAACAGATCCTGGCTGATACCTAACAGTGTAAACTGTCTCGAATCTTCTGTAACAGGCACATTACTTGCCCACTCTAGACCTGTCTCTGCTGGATTTCCTGCATGCTGGCTTCCTCTTCAGGTTCAAGGAACTGATGCAGAAGCAACATGTAGCTGGGTAATAACAGGGATCAAAATTTACTGGTTTTCCCTCATAGATAGGCAGTTGTCCCAAGATATTTCTTTTCTCTTTTAGTTGCAGATATTTTTCATACAATATATTCTGGTTACGATTTCCCATCTTTTGTCTCTTCTCCATAGTCACCCTATCATACTGCCTCCTTAACTTTTTTCTCTTTAGAAAAGAAAGAACAAATAAATTAAAAAAATAACAGAAAAACAAAACAAATGAACACACACAAAAAAGAAAACACACACACATACACCACTAAAAACTCAAAATCAAAACACAAAATAGACAAGCAAAAACTGGTGAAGTAAAAAATACCCAAATGAAGCAATATGAGAAAAAAGTCCCCAAAATATCTCTGAGGTTTTGTGTTGGCCATCTACTGCTGGGCATGGGACCACCCTTAAGTGTGGTTTGAATACCAGTGAGACTCCACTGGAGAAAGTAACTTCTCCTTTATGAGCTGTTGTCTGTTGGAGATAGTTTCTGGGTTATAGATGAAGCTTCTGTCTACTTCCCCCCTCAGTTCTGTAACACCATCTGGTTTTGACCTGTGCAGGTCTTGTACATGTTGCCACCATTTCTATGAGCTCACATGTGTGTCTGGAAGGCACTGTTTCTTTGGAATAATCCACCCCCTCTGGCTCTTAGAATCTTTCTGTCTCCTCTTCTGCACGGTTCCCTGAGCCCTGAGGGGAAAGATTTGGTAGAGAAATTCCATTTAAGGTTGAGGGTTCCAATGTCTCTCACATTCTGCATAATGTCTGGCCGTGGGTCTCTATTTGTTCCTATCTGCTGCAGGAGGAAGCTTCAGTGAGAGTGGCTAAGTAAGAGAGTGATCTATATGTATAGCAGAATGTTGTTAGTAATCATTTTATTGTTATGTTCCTTTAGCAAAACAATAACCTTGGCTTTCCCATGAATCAATGGCCTATGTGATTTCAAGTTCTTGGCTGCCCAAACACCCAAACAATGTAGGGGATGGTTCCACTCCATGGACTGGACCTAAAATTTAATCAGATATTGGTTATTGTGGTGGTTTAAATATGCTTGGCTCAGGGAGTGACACTATTAGGAGGTGTGACCTTGCTGGAGTAGGTGTGTCATTGTGGGGCTGGGAGATGAGACCCTCCTCCCTAACCACATGAGACACAGTCTTTTCCTGATGGCTGTCAGATGAAGATATAGAACTCTCAGCTGTGCCATTTCTGCCTGGACACTGCCATGGTCCTGCCTTGGTGGCAATGGACTGGACCTCTGGACCTGTAAGTTAGCTCCAATTAAATGTTGTCTTTATAAGAGTTGTCTTGGTCATGGCATCTGTTCACAGCAGTAAACCCTAAGATAGAAGTTGGTGCCAAAGTGGTGTTGCTATGGTAGCCCTGACCATGTTTTTGTTTGGAAGAATGTGAATTTTGGGATTTTGGATTTGGAAAGCAGTGGAATAATTTTGGTGGGGCTTGATGGACTATCCTAGTAGGAATAAGGAAGACTTTGTTGCTGAGAGTGATTTGGACTGTGCAGACCTTGCCCAAGAGGTTTCAGTGGAGAAGAATTCGGTATATGGTTTAGAGACTGTTTTTGTGGTATTTTGGTCAAGAATGAGGCTGCTTTTTGTCCTTGTCAGAAGAGTTTACCTGAGGTTATGGTAAACATATTTTGATTAATTGCATTGAAAAAGGAAATCGCAAAAAGCCCAGCAGAGACTTTGTTCTCTAGTTTAGTCTCATGAAGAGCATTCATTCTGATCAAGCAAAGCAAGCTTTAAAAGAAAAAAATATAAAATGTATGGTTCAAGTGAAAAGTTCTCAGTGAGAACCTTCCCTCGGGAAGGAGACCCTCCAACCCAGTGACCAGACTGAGACCACAGGATGCAATCAGCAAGAGGATTTGGTTTATTGTCAGGATACACATGCACCTGTGGGCGCTTCAGTCAACTCGGGGGACTGGCGCGCCCAGCGGAACCAAGGATGGGCTTTTTATAGGGTTCTGGGGAGCAGAAGCAAGCATACAGAAGCAGATGCATGGTTACAGGGATATAATTGGTGGATTCTAATGTGGCAAGGCTTCAGCCCGGGGCAAGTTCCCTAGCTGCCTTCCTGGAACATAACGGCTGACTCGGCCCCCCACCAGGGTATGGGACCTCTCCCTGGGCTTTCCACATTCCTCTTTCTCATTGTCAGACTCTCAACCACACACATCCTGCTTGGCAGCCGCTGTGTACTCAGTGTTCTGACCTTTCCCTGAACCAGTCATCTTAAGTACAGCCTTGCAAAATGGTGTTACTGCTGTTAAGCTGGGGTCTTTCACAAGTAATAATAAAGGGGCACCAGGAATTGAAATGGAGCTGAACACCGTGTTCAAAGAGATAAAGACGAACTCAGGGCAAGATTCAACCCAGCTAAACTTATTGCTTTGGGTTTGCAGTTGAACAAGGAATAATCTGAATATTTAATCTGGAATAAAACTACAATCCAGAAATAATGGACGCATTTGTGATTCTAGATCTTGAGGCTAGAAGACAGTCTTTTGATTCAGATCTTGAGGAACAGTAGCCATGAAAACCTTAGACCCATCCATGGTGGTACACACCTTTAATCCCAGGAAACAAAGCCAAGCAGATCTCAGTTCAAGGCCAGCCTGAGACAGAGCAAATTCTAGGTGAAGAAAAGCTTAAGTCCAGGTATGGTGGTATATGCCTTTAATCCCAGCATTCAGGAGACAGAGCCACGTAGATCTCCTAGTTCAAGTTCAATTTACAGAGCAAGTTCCAGGAGAGCCAATCTTAGACAGTGAAGGGTGTGGAGACCAGAAAGCAGGTAATAGAAAGGGGGGCATTATTCCAGCCCCAACAAGCAGCAGAATTCAGCAACTTCAGCCATGTGGCTCCAGCTTTAGAGTCGAGAATATAAGGGACTCCTGGAACAATTGATGCTGGTTAGCTGGAGCTAAGAAAGTAGGGATCATTAAGAAGAAACCAACATCAGTAAGCTGAAATCTTCTGCAAAGTATTTTTCTGAGATCACAAAAAAGGTGTGTGTCAGAGATAGCAAGGTTGTACCTCGTGCTGCAACTGAACTTGGTAATGTTTAACAATCACCCAGGTAATAATGGTTTAGAAGGTAGGAAAGAGTCATGGAGAGCAGCTGAGGCTTGGCACTGTGAGATACCAGGAAGGGGAAAGGTTCAGCCTCAATGGCAGTTGAGAGCACAGAACTAAGGGATTATGAAAAGAAGTTTGGCCGCATGAAGGGAGCCTATGAGAGGCTATTGGTGAGCCCCAGTTGCAGCAGAAGACTCCAGAGGATTAGAGATACCAGTACCATGGGATAGCCACCAAGAACAGCAGCAGCAGTGGAGTGGAGTCAACCACAGCCTGGAGTGCAACAGAAGGCAGAGCTAAAGAAGCGATGAAAGTTCTTTGAAAGAAACCCAAAGATCATGTATGGATCCAGACTTTAAAACAAGAAGCTGTAGCATTGAGGCTGCCTTGGAGACCCCAAGAGAGCTCAGAGCCATCAGATGCCTGCTAAGGAAAGTGCTAACAGGGAATGGAACCAGCCCAGGGCAAGAAGTTTGTTCCAGTCAACAAAGATGAAAACAGAATAGGAGATCTGAAGAGCACTTTGACAACAGACATGGAGATGCAGAGTTTGAAGTTTGCCCATCAAGTTTCTGTCTTGCTTTGGAGATGACAGTTAATGTTTGGATGAATCTCAGAAGAGACTTTGAACTTTGGACTTTTAACACTGGTGAGACTTCAATAGACCATGGGGACTTTGGAAGTTGGACTAAATCTATTTTTTATTATGCTATGACTAGGTATGGACCTCATAGACTCACGTGTTTGAACAAGCCTATGGGAGCCAAGAATTCATGTGGTAGTTTAAATATGTCTGCCCCAGGAGTGGCACTATGAGGAGGTGTGGTCTTGTTGGAGGAAATGTGTTACTATGGGGGTTAGCAATGAGATCCTCTTCCTAATCACATGAGAGCCAGTCTTCTCATAGTGGCCATCAGATGAAGATGTAGAACTCCCAGTTCCTCCTGTACTGTCTGGATATTGCCATGCTCCTGCCTTGATGATAATGGGCTAAACCTTTAAACCTGTGAGCGAGCCCCAATTAAATATTGTCCTTGTAAGAGTTGCCTTTGTCGTGGTGTCTGTTCACAGCAGTAAAACACTAACTAAGACAGTTGCTTATCCCAACAAGCTTCAAGCCACTATTGTACCAGCATATCATACAGGCAGGGCACAATTGTGCATCACAGGATATGTAGCTGGATTAATGGTTACCTTCCTCCTTGGTAGCAAGCAGACTATTCTAGTACTATGAACTCTAGTCTGTAGGGGTGAAGGCTCTAGGTAGGCACCAGCTCAACTTCTCCATGTTCAATAAGATATGTGTTTTCTTCATCAATAGGGTCTTATGCTCAGTTTGTGGAGAACAACTAATAGTATTGGCAACATACTGTATTTTTAGGAGTTTCCTTGGTGCTCCTTTGGCCAGTTAGATATAACAAATTCCAAGCACTGAAAGTTTCTCTTGGTGGAGAATAATGTTTCATTTGGGGCTTTATCTCTCACATTATTTGGTAATTCCATTTAGATTTCTTTTACATATATTAAGAAACTTACACTGTAGTGGATTTCATATGACCCTTCAAATGCCCTTTAGTGTCAGCTGCCCCTCCCCATATTTCCTCCTTTATCCATCTCTTCTCTTCTTCTCATTGTTTAATCCTCCCACTATGGTCTCCCCATGTCTCCATAACTATATATTATATTTTCTCTTTCTTGGGAGATCCTGCCTTCATTCTAGTCTTTTTTTCTATATTTAACCTTTGTGTTTATATAGATTATAGTGTCACTATCAAAGGCTTAAAAGCTATTCTCATATAAGAGAATACATACCTTGTTTTGTTTTAGGGTTGAGTCTGAATTACCTTACTCGAGATGACTTTTCTAGCTCTCTATCCATTTATCTGTGAATTTAATGACTCCATGTCTAACAGATGAAAATTTTCCATTGTGTAAATATACCACATTTTTGATATCTTTTCACCACTTGATGAACATCTAGGGTCTTTCCAATTTCTGGCTATCATGAGTAGAGCAACAGTAAATATGGAAACATGAAAATGTGGATGAACAAGTATCTGTGTAGCAGGATATAGAATTTTTTTGTATAGACCCAAGAGTGGTATGGCTGGATATTGAAGTAGATCTATTCCCAGCTTCTTGAGGAACTAGCAGAGTGATCTTCATAATGTCTATACAAGCTTGTACTCCCACCAGAAATAAATAATATTCTCCCTTTCCTTATATCCTTGCCTGTATGATCTGTCATTTGGTTTATTGATCGTGGCCAGTCTGCTGGTATAAGATGAAATATCATTGTAGTATTAACTTGCACTTTTGCATTTTCCTAATGGTTAAGGATGTTGCACATTTCTTAGCATTTCTCAGCCATTCATGTTTCATCTTTTGAGAACTGTGTTTAATTATGTATGGCATTTTAATGGGTTGTTTCCTCAATGTCCATGCTTTTTATTATTCTTTATAGATTTTAGACAATAACCGTCTAATGGACGTGTAATTTGTAAGGATCTTTTTCCCTTCTGCATACTGACACTTTCTCCGAATGATGGTATCTTTTGCCGTACAGAAGCTTTTTAATTTTTTGATGTCCAGCTTATTAATTGTCGTTCTTAATACCTGTGCTATCGGTGTCAGAAAGCCCTTTCCTGTGCCAGTGGATGCAAGTCTATCCCCTACTTTTTCTCTTATTTGGTTCATAGTAATTAGTTTTCTGTTGAGGTTCTTGGTCCATTTGGAGTTGAGTTTTGTGCAGGGTGATAGATATGAACTATTTTCCTTCTTGTACATACCAACACTCAGCACTATCTGTGGATATACGTAGTCCCCCAGCTAATGTGATTCAACAATAACCCCTCCCCCCATGTGTCATGTTTTTCAGTAGAAACAGGACTATTTGTAAGCCCTCTGTTCCATTAGACATTTTTCCTGTTCCCTTATCAATATGGTAGATATATAAGAAGCTCGAATGGTGTGGGGTTAGCTTTTCTATCTTAAAAAGACATAAGGCTTTTTGTTTGTTCCATATAAAATTATCTTTGCATACTTCACTATAGTGAAGTTCTCTTTAAATTTTATCTTAAAATCCAATGTTATAAATATGAATAAATTATTGGTTTTAGAAGCTTTATTTCACAACTTAACCTATCTCATTATCAATTCTAGCAGTGTATTTAAATGTTTTCTCACTTTTCTAATACTGACAATTATACTGTGGGTAACGTTTGTTTTATCTCTTCTTTTCCAATTCTCACTCTCCCCATTTTTCCATGATTTTACGTTATTGCTTAGGATGTCTGTAGGGTATTAATTAGCTAGCTTTGTAGCAGGAATCCTCAACTACATTTAAACAGCATTTAAGATTTTATCATTAAGTGTGAGACTTGCTGTGGACTTTCCGTAAAAGTCTTTTTCTCAGGCTATCGGCAGAATTGCCGCAATCCTCTGACAAGTGTAAAGCGGCTGGGTTATTGGAACAGGCCACAGTCCTCACATGCCATTGGTCCCAAGACTGCAATTGATAGTCATCATCTCTCTCTTGTATAGCTGATTCTAGAGTCCATTTGCTCATACACAGTGGCTAAGCAGATCTAAGCTGCTCACTCGTTTGCTCGTTTGGTCAATAACCCACAACAGCATCCCTCAGAAGTCTGAACTTTAGTTTACTGTTATTTTTAGCTCCTGCTGGACCAAGGTTGCAGAAATATTTAACATTACTACCAGGCACAGAAGCATAGTAACAACCCTCTCCTGTAAGGAATTCCCTGGTATCTGAACATCCTCCTTTCTTGTCAGACTGCATAGCAGCATCAATCCTAGGTCTCTAGAGCAATCAAGGTGAATAACTTTGACACTGGCCAGGACTTTTCTCTGCCTGCAGGCTCCCTGAAGTGCTTGAGGGACCCATATGACTACAGCTCATGGAGTTATCTATCATAGCTTCAACATCAAAGAGCTGTGACTGCCTCCAGTGGTAGCAAACAACTCTTTAGGAACCAAAATCACAAGCATCAGAATGTTCTAGAGAGAAGAGGCACACATTCCACATTCCAAGTGAATCAAATTCCCAGAGATACATTCTGATGGGTAGTCCCCATTCTCTGGATTCTTATCAGCACACTTCACCAGATAATGAAGTTATAAGAGCTTTTCTCCTCATGCGTCCTGCAACATGGACTTACTCCCTTTCGCAGGCTATAGTGCACCCCATTATGGATGGAGTAAGAGGCAAAGGAGTCTCTACTGAAGTGGACAAAACTTCATCACTTCCCTTAAGTGAAGTTTCTTCAGGGTCTCCAATTGAGACAATATCATTCCCCAGCTGATGCTTAGCAAGTATGAAGAATTCAAAATACAGTATATATTCAAGATTTTTAGAGTTTTCTATGTCTAGGTCATACCACAGCCTTAGCATAAACATGAGAAATCTCTCAGAGGTGTCTTAAGCTCTACTTTAAAGATCATAAATCTCATAATGAATTCTTGACAGTCTGTCCTATGCTTGAGTAAACCAAAACACACCAACAGCACGATTCGGATCATTCTCTTCCCTGTACACTGATAAAGTAGCAAAACCAACAATACCCCATTCCCTTATACTAGAGCTGAAAGCGAAGATGACAGTCCTTGGTGCATCCCTAACTCCATAGCCACCTTTTATGACCTACTGACCTACTTTTCCTAGTAAATCTACAGACCAAGTCTCTTGGCTTGGCTGTTTCTAGGAAGTGAAAGTTCTCATTCATGGTTGCAAATAGGAACTAGTCCTTGAAAGGTGATTCTATGCAGCTAAGCAAAAGTTTCGGAAGAATGACCGAGGAAGGAGACAATGGCAAATGAAAAGTTCATTGTTAAATTGTTACTGTTGTGGACAATCGAAGTCAAGCATCTACAATGTAACTCAAGCTATACCTTTGGGGGTTTTTGTTTTTGTTTTTGTTTTTGTTTTGTTTTGTTTTTGTTTTTTTAAGGAGGATGAAGCACTTACCTACAAACTTCCACACCCTGTTGCCCAAAGATGACTGACTCTGTGTCTACACAACTCTGAAAGTGAATAGCCCTTTAAGCCATGCACTAGACCCCATAACTCTCTCATCCTATCTTAGCCTCCCACATACCTCATCCTTATACTAGTCCCAGGCACTAGTGACTGTCATCCCTGCCCTCAACTTTAGTGGATGGAAATGGGGTACGTGAAGAACAGGGATTGTTGATTTTGTTGCTTTACCAGTATACAGGAAAGAGATGGGAGGTTCAATATCTATGCAGCAGACTCTACTGTTCTGTTATCAATATATCGGTACATTAAAGATATAAAATTAGCAGCTTCTATTATTAAAATACATAACGTACTTTCTGGCTCTGAGATAATAAATAGTTGTTTCATTCCCAGAAATCAAATGGCAGATTGGCATTTTACCACATCAGGCAGGTCCTGACACAAGGTTTCTGAATACTATACTAAGAATAGGCAAAGCAAGGACATTCGCACTCTGCATGAGTACGAGGAGCGGGAGTTGAAGTGGGTTGGGAGCTGCTGTCCAAACTTCGGTATTTGATGTGGTTTTGTTCCAGAATGTACTGTTTGTATACAATAGTCTCATCTGTAGGATCAGCATTTGGCTCTTTGGAATGCAAAGTAAAACAGGGGAAGATGTGGGGCACCTCTGAAGGTGGTATCGGGTTCAGGAAAGATTAAGAGAGAGAGACTTGTACCATCACTGTAGTTCTCCCTGAATACCAGCTTTGTGAAGCACAACAGAAGGGGCATCGTCTCTGAGACAAATAAGGTATGTCTGGGAAGAACAGGACCAAGTCGAGTGCCGCGTATGTAGCCCAACCATTGTACCTTCACTTCTCTTCTTCTGACAGCTTGGCTTTTATTGCTGCTTGACTGAAATATGGTTTTGCTCATGCAATGCTTTGCCCCTTTCCCCTTCTCTCCCACCTTTTCCATTACTGCATATTGATTTCTCACCACTCTCTTTATTTCCCTTCTGGAAAGCCACCTCCCTTCAGGAGGAAGAAATAAGAAAAGCTGTTGCCAGGGAGAATGGTAGTGCTGTGACTGTGCCTTTCTGCTAGTCAAGCATCTTGCTTAAAAAGAGCCTGAGACAAGGGAAGGAAAGCATAATGAATAGGGGGGTCTCATGAAGAAATGCTACACAGGGCAGTGTCACACGTCATCGAAGAAACGGGGGAGCTGCTGAAGATATAGCTAGATGAACGTCAGAGGAGCTTAGGAGTTAATGGAATAATTTTTCCACTGTTTCTTTACTGTGTGTTTTAATCGCTTAGACTAGGTTTTCTTCCATCATGGAAGTCAGGCACATGCCAAATACTCACTTATTATGAAAATACAATAATAATAACAAATGTGGTGTGTGTGTGTGTAATGTCACACGTTGATTGCCAGCATCAAGAGCACGACCCTTATGTTCTGTTCTCCCTATTAACGCCCAATGTGCATTCCTTTGGTGAGAACAATGGGCAATTCAAGGAGTGAACTATACAAGTGCCTAAAAATATTTAATGGCTCTAATTAAATTCTACTGTCTGAAAAAGCTGGGCTGTGAGTTGGTAAAAAAAAATAAAATAAAAGAGTTTTTCAGCATGCTGAGTTGCCGCTAAGAAATAGGCACCTATAACTTTGACATTATTCTAAATTAAAGGTTGGGAAAACTTCTCTAGAGTGCTTGGTCGTATTTGTAGTATTTGTGGCTCTGCAGGTCGTTTTATCTCTTGCAATTTGTCAGCTTAGGAGCTATAGCATTGCAAAAGCCATCATAGACAATATAGAAACAAATGAATGTGGCTGGGTGCGGCGACATTTTATGTGTGAAAACACGAAGCTGGCTGGATTGGGCCACAAGCTGCATGTATTATGCTTGTTCCAAATGTTTACTGGGATGTTGTCATGCATAGAACTCCCAAACCATTGCCCCCCCCTCTTTCTCCCTTTTCTCTCTGTAGAGCAGGGGACTCTCAGTTTTCACGGCAAGGGTTTGTAAGATTATTTGAAAGAAAATACAGTCTCATTTAACCATTTAATCACTATGTACATCCCATCACAATTCTGTCCCTGTCCCATATCACATGTAGACATTCAGATGTTTAGAGTGACAGTGCACTTTACACTAACCTTAATTCACCATTTTCTACTTGAAAAGAAAAAAGTGAGCACCTAATCTCACCAAATTTTCTTTCCTGATTCAGAAGAACACCAGTTATTAGTTCATTGAATTATATTTGATTTAATCCACTCAGAGCTGGCAAAGTGTGAACATTCTATGTGTTCCTAGGAGTGAAATGTCTGACACAGGGGAAGCAACCAAGGTGTTTCAGAAACCATCTAGGGTAGGCTAAAGGCTTGCTAGTGAGTTTTCTGGAGAAGGCCCACTCTATTGCATAACCTTTGATGGATGAGCACTAAGAATGCAGAGACATCATCCCAGGTTAACTTCTCACTGCTGATATGCCTTTCCTGTAATTATTACATAGCCTAATGCTTCCTGGGCATTAGCCGCCCTATTGGGCAAATTCCCTGCAGATCTACATGAAGATGAACTTTCATTGATTAATGTTGTTTAGATGAATTAATGACTTTATAGAATTCCCGATTTGATTGAAATCATTTTTGGAAAGTTTTCTGAGCTGGTTTTAGTTGTTTTACCAGAAAGATGAACTAAAATTAGAATCAAGAATAAACTGTGCCCACTTCTCATAATATTAAGTAAAGGCTGTATAATGAGGAATAAAATGAATTTTCACAAGAAGAGAAATACATAGGCTTGAGACAAATTGTGATCAAAGAAAAGCATTCATTCTAGGTCAGGTCCAAGGATAAAGCCACAAGTGAGTAGTTGATAAAGAAGGGCCATGTGAAACTGTTGCTTTGAACTTATAATGAGCTTATAGAATGAAACATTGCTTTGAGTTCACTATCAACATCCTTCTGTAACTCCCCTTTTGTGTAACATTTTATCTATAAGGTAATATTTTAAAGAACTTTTGTCTAGGAAAATACCCAAAGGCCAGAGAGAAGGACTAAAGTATGGTTTGGTAGGGCTCTGCCCCATCCACCAATCAATATATATATATATATATATATATATATATATATATATATATATATATAAAATCTGTGTGTGTTTGCCTGTTTGTCTATACATATATATGTAGGTATATGTGTATGTATAAGTATGCATAAACACTTGTGGAGTTGATGAGACAGGTGGTCAGGCCCTACAAGAGTATATGCATTATGAGTGTGTTTATATCTGTAGATCTTGTCTGTGTACATGAATTTTTTTCTACTCTCCTTTTTCTCTGGTTCACAAAGAATTAAAGAGTTTCCAAGCCTGACCAGCAAGAGGTCTTTGAGCCAGAGAGAAAAGAGTCCTACCAATTAGCCCTCTTCTCTGCTTTATCCCCTGCTGCTGAGTAGCAGGACTTAATCACTAGAAGTCAACATCTTTTGACCTTAGAATGACAGAGAGTTATAGAAAGAATTGCCAAAGACAAATAAACCTTGGCCTTACCACAGACTCCATAGCCCATTGCTGCTTTCCTCAAAGAACTGTTGCTGAGCTGGACACCGGAAAAGAGGTGGTGTGCATGGGTGTGTGCCACAAACATGGCACATATGTGTAGATCAGAGGACAACTTGGTAAGAGTCAGTTCCAGGGAATTAAGCATAGGTTGTCAGGTACCCTTATAAAATACCCTTGGCATCAAGTACCCTTACCCACTGAACCATCTTATACTTCCAGATTTGAATTGTATCCACTATTTGGGGGTTATGCCTGGCTCTGAAGAGGAGTCCCTCTCTGTGGAGGAAATGTTTTTCTTGTTGTTGCTATTGTCTTGTTTTGTTTCCTGAGACAGTCTTCCTATGTCGACTCACACAGCCCAGCACTTGCTATGTTGTCCTTGTTGGCCTTGAACCTATAGCAATCTTCCTGCCTCAACCCCCTGAACCACTGCCATGAGAACCAAGATTCAGCTTTGGTATTTAATTTAGAAGTCTAGCACGGAGTTAATGTACAAGTAGTCTGTTTAGAATTTGTTCTAAGTTTCCCAGATGCTACCATGTTGTCCTTTTCCTCTTCTTAGTTTAACATTCACCATTGCTTATGCAAAAGAAAACATGGAAAGTGATAGCACAAGTGTTTCTTGACTTACAAGAGGTTGCATCTCAGTGAACCCACCAAAAAAATAAAAAGAGGGGAAAAAGAACAGGAAAACAGCTACAAGTGTTTAAAGCATTGCATTCCTGAGAATATCTGGAAAAAAATCACTTCTGAAGATACTATTGCTTATCTCAGTGATTTTCAACCTGTGGGTTGGGACTCCTTTGGGGGTCCAACAACCCTTTCCAAGGGATCACCTCAGACCATCACAAAATGCAGGTAATTATAAAAACAGCCAAATAACAGGTATGAAGTAGCAACAAAAATAATTTTATGGTAGATGTCCACCACAACATAAGGAACTTCATTACTGGCAGTTATTAGATTCATTATTAAAGGGTCCCAGCATTAGGAAAGTTGAGACCCACTGGCTTATCCCATAATACAAAAATGCCTACAGTAGGCATGAAAAGGTGGGAGTTCAGCCATGGGAAGCTCATCTCAGACAGAAAGTTCAACCGGGTACTCTAGCAGACCGCCTCGACTTCCCCAAATTTTGCTGGATGCTACTAAGTCCCAGGTGGATGATGTGTGTTTCAGGTGTGTGTTTGTTCTCTTACTTGGGAAACTCTGCTTTGCCTAGGACTCTATTGGGAATGCCAATTGGCTGCTTCTATGGGGGCTCCCCAAAACAATTCCTGATATTTTGTAGTCTGTCTATCATCTATCTGTCATCTATTTATCTATGCATCTATCCTTTACCTATCATCTATTGATCTATATCTATTTATTTTTTTTACTTCAATTTGCTTTATACTCAATAAACTCATTAAAAATTGTAACAATGGCTATCGTGGGTGATTTTTCAATGTAAAGAACTCTACATTGCTACTCTGCTTTAGAGCCAGCCCTGGCAGCCTCTCTGGGACTCCTTTCCATACTCAGCTGGGCCACTGTTTGCTCCTCTGAACTGTCCCACTCTGTCAACCCGCCAACTCTGTGTGTATCTTCCTGGGCTTCACTCCACACACTCATCTGAGCTTCTTCATATCTATGAATGCTCATTAGACACTGGGTACCAGGAACTGTGAGAAAGCATGCCCTGGAGGGGACCTCTGACTGGGAGGTGATATCATATTGAGATAGTCATACTGGAAAGTGAGAGTCTTGTATCTAACTGTCTAGTGTGGGGCCTGGCACTCACACAGTCTGAATGATTTCAGGCAAGTTACTCAACCTCTTGGCTTTGGATTAATTCATGAAAAAATTACAGTGAAAATCCTCCCACTTCTGAAGATTGCATAGAGAATCTAACAAACCAACTCATATGAAGTACTAAGGACAGAGCCTAGCACATACTGACCAGCAAGCAGATGCTTCTTGCTCTTGGCTGTCAGTATCCCATGATCCCTAGAGAGGAAATGCATTCCTCATGATCCCAGGAGTGCTGTTCCCTTTGGGACCACACAGTCACCTTATGACATAGACCTATAATGCACACCTGTTGTTTTCTGTAGTCATGGTGAATTCACTTTGGAAAGACTCTTAAATGATGCTTCTATTTTTGTGTCTATTTTACAGCTACTCCTAAGGTTCATAGCCTCGTCTCAAGTTACATACTCCAAAAATGGTGTTATCACATCCTAACTCCAATTTCACAAGGCCCCAGTATACTTGACCACTGGATGAAACACCTTGTCCTCCATGACATGGAGCACCTTGTCTCAATGTGTCATGTTCCCAAAGCAAGGAGGCCTGCTAGAGCCAATATCTCTGAGATTTGTCCCATATACTCTGTAATAAATATTTGCTACAGTAATAACATGACTGTGTTCTTGTTACACCCATTTCTCTAGGTTAGAGGCTTCAAGACTCAGTCAAAGGTCAAAGGAGCAGTGTTTGCTGCCCAGGCTGATGTCCCTTTAGCATGGTCTGGGAAATGTTGAGGGGCTTTGTGCAAGTGTCTCTAGACAGGAGGGGAAAGTAGGGTACAACTCAGGCTTCGTCTGGGTCTCCTCCTTATCCACAGTGAAGCCTTTACTTCTTTTGGATCTTGAGATGCAAAAGGGAAGAGCAAACATGATGCAGAAGGCTATATTTAGGAAGTTTTAATAGGATAGCCTGCTGTATCACATCCCTGGGGTCCCACTGGGGAATACCCACCAGTGATTAGCCAGGCCGCGCGCCATGAGTGTTCCACTTGCAGGTAGTTGCAATAGGAAGATTTCTTTCTTCTCCAAACTAATTTCTAGGTCAAGCCCACAGCAAACTCAGACATCTGACTTGTTTTAAGTAGACACTGTTTCCTATAGACTTCATTTGCAAGGCTGGTTCTCAGCAATCTTGTGCAGACCACTGAATGCCCCAGCCTCAAGTCTGGCGGAGCTAGAGGCCTGCATTTTCGTTATGTAACACCCTGTGCTGCTTCTGCAGTTCCTGGTTTTTCTTTTTTTATATCATCTCCTACCTTCTTGTCTTCCTGCCTTCCTTTTATTCCTAATAAGACAAAGTAAGGAAACAGCTGTGAAGGTGTTTTAAAAGTTTGAAGCACTCTGCAAACCTGAGGTACTTTGCACCATATGTCTCGGTTTCTGTCATGAGCTCTGAGGGAGGATGGGAAGGCTACTTGCTCAGCATCTGCCACACATGCACCAGGCAAATTATCAGGCTTCTTGGTTGTTGTCAATTGTTTTGACTCTTTTAATTGTCCTATCAACCCTGAAAAGACCTTTTTCTTGACATGAAAAACTGAGCCTCAGAAGATTATGTAACTCCCATATCAAGATACGCAGCTACCAGTAGAGAACTGAATCTGAATCTATCCTCTGAAATCCTCGGTCTTTACACTCTACCCTCCCTTCCTCTCTCTGACCTCCAGTAGTGAGTGGCAAAAACCTCCCATGTGAAGCTGCCGCTCCTGTCATAACTCCACATCCCCACTCTGACCTCACCATGTCCTTTCTCCAGCTGAGCTCTGCCAAGGAGGCCCCTGCTGCCCACAGGGACACTTGCTTTGTAGGCAAGATGCTTCTGGGAAATGTATATTCTATTAATTTTCTCAAAAAGCTGGTATTTACAACTCACAGAGACAGAAGGTTTGCTACCTGGAAGCATTAGAATGTCCCAGTCTTATACAAATTAAGGCACTCTGTCTGTTTTGGATCCCAAGGAGATGATTTAGCATGATGGTATCTAATTGATACTCTCCTTTATATACTCACCCCAGCCACAAGAGATGGCAAGCCAACATCTCCATTCCATCTCATTTTGTCCCACTTTCCTGCCAAATCAAAGGCTAGTTGTAGAATAGCATCTTCATGTCTTTTTCTCCCTGTAACTCCTCCCTTACACTAGCAAGCTCTTTCTTGGAAGGCGCCTGAGTTCCAGTTTTATGCATTATCATTCACGACAAGCAACACCAACATAGAGTGCTCACAATAGCGCCCCATTTGTGCTACTTTCAGAGGCTGCAATATAGTCTCCACTCTAACAGCCACTTTAATGGTATCCCCTCTCTTACCAAATATCATAGAAGATGGCCATCCTTCCATGTATACTGGACCATTAGGGGAACAGCCTCACTATGTGTCATATTATCGCTAGCAGGGACATTGCAGCCACTACAGCAAGAAGGCATGCCATTCCAGACATGGTGAAGAAGAACAGCCATGACAGGATTGTCCCTAGGGATGCTCTTCTCTCAGGTGGCCTACCTTTAGCTATGTGTCTTGCCATCCATTGTATGGGCAAAGCAACTGTTCCTCTAAAGCTCATCTTTAATTATGTAACATTCCTGTTCGAGTGCCAAGTGTTAGGTGAATTTTTCTATGGAGACAGGACATGTTTTAGTCATTCCAGATATATCACCAACAATATGCCAAAGGACTGTTTCCACCTAGGACTAGCCTGGCACTCCAAAAGTTTAACTGCTGTTACTTACAAACCCATGGATGAAAGGTTACTAACAGGACTGCCCATGAGTGACTCAAATGTCGCTATACCATCAAAGAAGAGTCTTTCCACCAGCAAATGTTTTGTATACGTATATGTTAGCTGTACATGTGTCCCCTGGGTTGGGACATGCCTTATGGGCTTCATGTGCAGACTCTTTGGCTGCCTAATACACCATCTGATGAGCTCTCCTACCTTCCATGAGTGACTGTTACTGGGCTCAATCTAATGAGAACCTCATGATGACACTCATAGTTGCCATGGTTGCAAGATGGCAACACCCATGTCCTGCCTGCAGAACACTTTGTCCACAACAAGTGTTAACTGTAAACTCATTCCCTATGGTAGAGATCAGTTTGCTACTAGTTCAGGATGGGGAGAAGGACATGTGAGCAGAAGTAAGTCTAGTCAGAATGGTCTATACCCAACAGAGCAATTTTCAGCACTGAAATTTATTTTTCACTACAATTGTGATGGTGTGTGCTTGTGTTTTGTATATGTGTGTGCTCGTGGGTGTGTTCAGGCACACACAGATCACCGTGTATATGTAGAGGTCATAGGACAACCTTTGGTGTTGGTCCTCATCTGCCACCTTGTTTGAAATAATATCTTTGCTGCTCTCCTGTACACCAGGCTAGCTGACTAATGATCTAGGTGATACTCTTGTCTCTCCTATCATCTCAAGATAGGAGCCCTGGAGTTAAGGATGCCCTGCTTTATGTGAGTTCCAGGAGTTCAGACTTAGGTCCTCAGGCTTTTCCAGCAAGTACTTCACCCACTAAGCTATTCCTCAGTCTCTATAACAGTGATTTTAAGTTCTGGTAGATAGTATTTTACCATAGCATGATTTCTAAAAGCCAGGGTCAAAGACAGAACCTGGCCAGTTTTAAAGTCTGTCGAGGAAAAACAAATTCTGTGGTTAAGTCCCCTGAATCCTGCTTATTCAGTGTGCCGGTTATAGTGACAGGTTGGCTGAGAGAGCAAAGCTGGTACATTACAGTCAACATGAGCTAGAAGACAACGTGGTGTGATGCAGGCATTGAGGAACGCTGTCAGCTCCTGGAAGCACAGTTCTATTCTTTAGAGATTTATTCAGCATGTGTGTGTGTGTGTGTGTGTGTGTGTGTGTGTGTGTGTGTGTGTGTGTGTGAGAGAGAGAGAGAGAGAGAGAGAGAGAGAGAGAGAGAGAGAGAGAGAGAGAGAGACTGTGTGTCTGCTTGTGTACCTGTGCAGATATATGTGGTGTTAGGATATCGATGCTCCCCCCTACTTTCTGAATAGGGTTTCTCCCTGAACACAGCAGGAGTTGGCTGGTTTAACTAGACTGGCTGGCCAATGAGCCCCTGTCCCATTCTCCACTGGAGTCACAGGCCCTGGAGCTAGAGATGGAATTTAGTCCCTATAAAGCAGCTGTTATATTTCTTTGCATAGAGCCAAATGCTTTGTGCATTTCATATATTAATTTTTGACAAATGGTATATATTTTCCTTTCATGGAACTGAAATTGTTTCCTTTTAGCGTAATACTTTAAAGGGGAAAAATATGAACGTTTTAAATGAAAAATATCAATAAATAATGGTAGAGGTAATAGAGTTGGTGAGTGAATCTTTCACGTGGGGGTTCCCTATATTAAGTTATGAGTAATAGCCTCCTTACAAGTTAGGCCATGGGTTGGCTTGGAGTTCTGTCAAATCAACCAGTGAAGAATGATAGTGCCTTTCTGGAAGGAAGTGAAATACTTTGCTATAGCACTGTTGGTTTCTGAACAGATTGAGATACAAAATGTAGACAAAAAGATGGGGCCACCCAGATGACATGTGCACTATGGGAAAGTCAAGAAGATGCTGACTTTGTTGCCTTACTGAATGGCTAGCAATAGCAGTCCTGAGGTAGCCAGAGACACTCATCTTGCTCTACAGCAATTCACCATGCATAATTGTTCAAAGAAGGACTTCCCAGGGGAGGTCCTGGATATTGAGAAGCCAAGAGAATGCATTCTTGACCAAAGAAGAACTAAGTAGAACAGAGAATGGGCTTTTCATTCATCCCACAAATACTCTTTCTGTTTGCAGCTCCTCTGACCCAGGTTAGCAGGAGTAAATAGGCAGAGAGTGTATCTAGGAAAAAATTCATTTAGGGGTGGGGGAAAAAAACTGTTTCTCCCTTGCAAAGTTCTCAAACCACAGGGTATTCTCTTGTAAAGGCTCCCTTCTAATATTAAGAACCTACAATGGGGCCGGAGAGGTAGCTTAGTGGTTAAGAGCACTAGCTGTTCATGCAGAGAACCCAGGTTTGATTACCAATACCATATAGAGGCTCACCACTTCCATAGGCACCAAGGACACATGTGGCAAACGGACATACATGTAGGTCAAGCACTCATACACACACACACACACACACACACACACACACACACACGCACAAACACACAGAGAGAGAGAGAGAGAGAGACAGAGACAGAGAGAGAGGTGGGGGAATGGCTCAGTGGTCAGTGGTTAAGAGCACTGGCTGTTCTTCCATTGGACCCAGGTTCAATTCCCAGCACCCACGTGGCAGCTCACAGCAGTCTCTAATTCAGTTCCAGGGAATCTGACCCAGTCACACAGACATGCATGTAGACAAAATATGAATGCCCATAAAAATTCACTAATTTTTAAAACAAAGTAAACAAAGTTGTTTTTTTTTTAAGGAGCATAGAATGTCAGTACTAGCCTAGAAAATATAGGTGCAATGTAGGTGGGCTGAAGTTTCTTCTCCTTCACATGGAATGAAATAAAATAATGCGGTCCTGCTCTTCCAAAGGAAATGAATCCATGGATAATCTTAGCATGTAAGGTGTAATTGATGTGTATATGTTGGATAGATAAGAAGTCATTTTTATACTTTCTTGCTCTTACAGATCGTAAGAAAATGTACACACTAAACAAATTCCAACAGTTGTCCTCAACCCTCCTAGAAACTTAGGGAAAGCTTTGAAATGGGAAGCAGTGGTCTCGCATTGTTAATTTAAAGAAGTATCAACAGTCTGTCCTGAATGCTTTTAAAGGCATACTTACACTGCTTGTAATTCCATTCTTCTTAATCAATGTAACTATTTTTTAATTAGTATTGTTGTTATTACTTTATGTATGTACTTTATTAGTAGTTTATTAGTATTAGTGTTTCTGCCTGAATGTATTTCTATACCGTACATGCATTCCCGCTGTCTTGGAAAGCCAGAAGAGAACACCAGATCCCCTGAAATTGCAATTAGAGATGGTCGTGAGCTGCCATGTGGGTGCTGGGAATCAAACTTTGGTCCTCAGAAGGAACAGCCCATACCCTTACCTGCCATCTCTCCAGCCTCAACGTTACCAAATTTTAATACACAAGATGATCAACTGTCAAAAGCACACATATTTCCATGAAACTAAAAATTATAGTATTTTTTTTCTAATACCCTTTTCAGACAAACTCAATACTATCAGGCAGTGAATATTCTACACTTGCAGACTGTTAACAACAGTTAGTACCAATCCCCCACATGGCCAACTGCAAATTAAAATATTAAATATTTGTTAAGAAAATTACTTCTGCAGCGCACACACACACACACACACACCACACACACACACACACACACACACACACACACAAACCCACCTTCTCTACACAGTCAGTAGTGACGATTTTCAAGCTTCATTCATAAATCAAGAAGTGTCTGGCACTATTACATTTTAGCCTGTGTGGCCTTGGGAAAAATCATTCCATGTTTCTAGTTTCTGTTTGTCTTCGAAGAAATAGAGATCAAGATACTCATCTAAAAGATCTTTGAAGTTCTCTTGGATGAGTAAAATGCTCCTTCTTTATTTTTTGAGATGACATTTATAATAATATAACTTTTAAGTTAGGACAATCTATTCTGTTAAAAATAATTGCAAATTTATGAGTATGTCTTTGGAATACAATACTCTCCTGTTGTTTGTAATGTCAAAAGGCACAATAACAAAATGATACTTTCATTTTCAATGACTATGCTGTAAAACACTTTTAGCTCTCTTGTAGAAATTATGTAATTTTATTATTCTGGTGAGCACTACATTTTAAAAATCCTAGCTTTTATTGTAAATTTGGAATAAAAATGTATTGATACTAACGCAATATAAACACGTAAGCTTTAGTGTAACAATTTCTTTTACCTCTTTTGGGTACACATGTAAAAGAAGACAGAACAAACCATATCAAACAATGAAAAATGCTGGTTTTAAAATAGCAAAGTTACCACTTAGGAAAAGGAATGTCAAATGATATTTAATACAAAAGATCGGGAAACACAGAAAAACAGAAGTAAAATGTACTTCACCACCCAGAGACATTTTGTCAGCAAGATTCTGACTATATTCCCGAACCCAGACTTGGAATCCTTTCCCTTTTACCTCTTGTGATCTTACTACACAAACCATTTTCTATGCTGTTTTTTACACTTACTGTTACAATCGTGCAATCATAGCAGGTTACAGGTTATCACAAACCGGGAACTCCGTTCTAATTTAGCTGCTAATTGTCTTAGCTTCTTTTCCTATTGCCGTGAGGAAGTATCTGACAGAGACAACCTGAAAGAGAAAGGCTTCATTTTGGCTCCCAGTTCCAAAGCCATGCAGTTCGTCGTGGCTGGAAGGTGGGGAAGGCACACAAGAGCAGGAAGTTGGCTGATCACATTGCATCTCGGGAGACAGAGAACAGGAAGTGGGGACAGCCTGTAGAGCCTCAAGACTTAACTGATGAACTTCCTCCAGCAATGCTCCTCCTGCTAAAGCTTCCTCAGCTTCTTCTAGAGGGCGCTATGATCTGGGGACCAAGTATTCACGCATGAGCCTAGTGGGCATTTTACATCCAACAGAGTTATAGAACATATCACCTGGTGGCATAAAATAATAATTACGTCATTGATATTGTGTGTGTGTCTGTGTGTGTGTGTGTGTGTGTGTGTGTGTGTGTGTGTGTGTGTGTGTGTGTGTGTGTGTGTGTGTGTGTGTGTGTGTGATACTCTGATGCTTTGATGAGCTTCTGCTGAATGTCCTCCACTCCATTCGCCCTCTGGTCCTCTTCAGTTTGGTAAAATTGAAACTCTGTGGAATTTACTTTTTAAAAAAAGCCTTCAAATTGACAGACCAGCACTGTATCCTGGCTCCAAACAGCAGGAGAGCATAAAAAATCAGATGGCGACCTGGTAAGAATGTCGTTTAACTATAGGGAAGATATTTGCATATGTTTCACAAAGTTTGTTGGTTGTGATTTGGTAGCTTCTGGGTCCTGGGAGAAGTGGAAACATCACGTGTGCAGCAGGTGCGTGCAGGATTTTCACGGATTAGGACGTACATCTGCAACATCCGTAGCTGAGAAATTAGGAAAGGCAATGCACAGTAGTGCACAGAAACAGATGTTTCAAATGAAATTTCAGGACAATTTATATCTTCCCCACAAGTCTTCCTCTTATCCAATAAACAATTGATTGTGCCATCAAACCAACTACATAGGATTATTAATTGTGCTTATTTAAATTTGGTAAAAAAGATCTTGCAACTTGTGTGCGGTTTTCAATTCAATGTCATTGTTATTTTGTCATATTTGCAGTCATGTTGAGAACAGCTAATTCTAAATTCTGCGATAGGCTGGGTTTTATATAGCCAAGTGTTTAATATCTTAAATTCCTCTAGGCAGTTGATTCTTTTTTCATATTTTGCTCCTGCACAGAGTCTGTCTGTCAGGTTTTGTTATAACGATGCTGTGGCCCAGTATCAGAGTATCATTGGCTCACAACAATACAATGTACTTGTGGTGTGCACAGCATAGTGAGTGATTTGCTGTTCAGCTAGACTCACCTGGGCTTGCTGGAGGGCATGGGGCTACTTCCGGACTGTCCCGTGGGCTCATTTCTAGAATTCAGGCTCATGGACGTTGGCCACTATGGTACATTTTCCCACTGGCAATAGCTGAAGCGCAGAGTAGAAATCCCCATTCACAAGCACATTTTAAGCTCCAGTCTGTATTACTTTCACTAATATCCCATTGATCAAAGCAAGTCACATGCCAAGTCCAATATAAATAAGTTGGAAATAAATTCCAATATCCTCAGGTATGACAAGGATCCCATTAGAGGGAAGAGACAAACTGACACTAGTAATTCTGTTTACCACAGTGTTTAACATGCTGCTTGGAGTTTCAGTAATTTCTTTCTGTATTGACTTGCATAAGTCAACTTGAGATTTTCCGTGTATTTTTCAAAGCACCTCTAATCATTTGTTTCTTCTTCCTAAATAGCTTTCTGTAAATTTCATAGGCATACAATGCTCTAACACCTCAAGCAAGTGCACTCTATAGACTCTTTGAACACAAGGTAGTAGTCTGTCATTTTACAGATAAGAGCATTGAAGTCTGAAGGCATTGGGCGATTGGCACAAGAACACAAGAGTATTTAGGGACAATACATTTTACCGGCCACGATAAGCAGGACGTTCTACAGTCCCTCTTCCCCTTTAACTCAGATGTCTGATCTCATTCTGTACTCCATGAATACTCTCAGTGCCACTTCCCAGGAGGAATCCAGCTGGCTTGCCTACACTGGAAATGCTAAAAACAGAATAATAGATTACCTGAGGCAGAAGGAACATGGATGAGTCCTGCCTGCAAATTGCCCAGCAGGCAGCAAGCATCTATCGTCCTCTGGCTGAGGTGACAGAACTCCAGGCTGCTGGGCTCTAGATAAAACTCGCTGATCTTCTGGAGGTCGAGTTGACAAGCTACTTCTGAAGGTGCCTTTGAAAACTACTTTTCTGCGTCCTCAGTGTCACTAGGGCGGTAGGGCAGCATTTTCTGTGTAAAATTTTGGACATGCTCTTACAAACTCTTCTGTGTAGTAAACAGCCAGGAGGTTAGGATGATTTAGATATTTCAGATTTGTGCGAGTTCAAATTAATGTGTTTACATATTTTGCCTGAATGTCAAGAGCACATCTAATCTTATCAGTGCTTATAAAGTGGTTAATAATTTATGTTCCCTGTTACTCGAGAGTCCCAGACAAACTGGTATTTCATGAACAGTAAACAAGATTTGAGAGAGAGAGAGAGAGAGAGAGAGAGAGAGAGAGAGAGAGAGAGAGAGTGTATGCTCACACACATGTCCATGTGCCCCACAGCTTGGCATCTAACCACTTCATTACTCTATGGCGGGAGCCAGGGGTGCCTCTTTGCATCTTTTTAGACTGTATAAGTCAATAGAATGGCAATGTTTATAGTAAAGAAAGGAAGGAAGGAAAAGGAAGGAGGGAGGGAGGAAGGAAAGAAGGAAGGAAGGAAGGAAGGATGGAAGGAAGGAAGGAAGGAAGGAAGGAAGGAAGGAAGGAAGGAAAGAAGGGAGGAAGAAAGAAGGAAAGAAGAAAAGAAAGATGAAAGAAAGATGATGGATGGATGGATGGATGGATGGATGGATGGATGGATGGATGGATGGATGGATGGACGGGTGGGTGGATGGATGGATGGATGGATGGATGGAGAGACAGACAGACAGACAGACAGACAGACAGACAGAGAGAGAGAGAGACAGACAGACAGACAGGTGTTGGGGAGGGGAAATCACAATGTATTTGTTCAGGGTTTGCTGCCCTGAGAAGCTTCGGTTGCCTTTTTGCTTCTTTGTATCTTACTCAATCTGCTCTGACTGCATTTGCTCACATGTGTGGCATATTATGTATCAAACCGAAGCAAAAGACATAGATGGAAATCATGTTGTTTTCACGGGGCATCTAGTAACACTCCTGTGTCTGACTGGGGTTGTCAAGATGACCTATAAGAGTTGTGGTGCACAAAGGAGAATTAACAGTTTATTCTTTAGCTGAGACGATGAGGTCTCCTGAGCTCAATGAAAATAAGCAGTGACTGTTAGCTACAAAGGCTGAAGTGCACGGTAGACTTCTTATTCTCTAGAAATGAAAACTTAAAACATTCGAATGATGAATCTTTTAATTAGTCATAAGTTTACTGTGGAAATTGTTCTATTGTAATTTATGTATCACTTCATTTATTCATTCTGTCCAGAAATTGAATCCATGTTTTCTTAGCCACTTTTTTAATCAACAGGATAAGATTTTGTCTTCTCCATCTAGTCACTTCTGGTTTGTTGGATTTGGAGGTGGCTTCCAGTGTCTTTAATTTCAGATTGAATCATGATGTTGTATCTTTTTCCATATGGGAATTCTTTAATTTCAGTATATTTTAATTAATTTATTTATTGGTCTTTGATAAGTCAGGATCCTCATTATATAGTTCTAGCTATCTGGGAGCTCACTATGTATACCAGGCTGGCCTTGAACTCACAAAGATCCATCTGCCTCTGTCCCCTGACTACTGGGATTAATGGTGTGTGACAATATACTGAGTTGAAAAATTTTTTTTTTATTAACTTGAGTATTTCTTATTTACATTTCAAATGTTATTCCCTTTCCCGGTTTTTGGGCAAACATCCCCCTAATCCCCCTTCCCCTTCTTTATGGGTGTTCCCCTCCCCACCCTCCCCCCCTTACTGCCCTCCCCCCAACAATCACGTTCACTGGGGGTTCAGTCTTAGCAGGACCAAGGGCTTCCCCTTCCACTGGTGATCTTACTAGGATATTCATTGCTACCTATGAGGTCAGAGTCTAGGGTCAGTCCATGTATAGTCTTTAGGTAGTGGCTTAGTCCCTGGAAACTCTAGTTGCTTGGCATTGTTGTTCATAAGGGGTCACGAGCCCCTTCAAGCTCTTCCAGTTCTTTCTCTGATTCCTTCAACGGGGGTCCTGTTCTCAGTTCAGTGGTTTACTGCTGGCATTCGCCTCTGTATTTGCTGTATTCTGGCTGTGTCTCTCAGGAGAGATCTACATCCGGCTCCTGTCAGCCTGCACTTCTTTGCTTCATCCTCTTGTCTAATTGGGTGGCTGTATATGTATGGGCCACATGTGGGGCAGGCTCTGAATGGATGTTCCTTCTGTCTCTGTTTTAATCTTTGCCTCTCTATTTCTGCCAAGGGTATTCTTGTTCCCCCCCCCCTTTTTTTTTTTTTTTTTTTTTTCTCCGGAGCTGGGGACCGAACCCAGGGCCTTGCGCCCCTAGGCAAGCGCTCTGCAGCTGAGCTAAATCCCCAACCCTCTTGTTCCCCCTTTTAAAGAAGGAGTGAAGCGTTCACGTTTTGATCATCCGTCTTGAGTTTCACGTGTTCTAGGCATCTAGGGTAATTCAAGCATTTGGGCTAATAGCCACTTATCAATGAGTGCATACCATGTGTGTTTTTCTGTGATTGGGTTGCCTCACTCAGGATGATATTTTCCAGTTCCATCCATTTGCCTATGAATTTCATAAAGTCATTGTTTTTGATAGCTGAGTAATATTCCATTGTGTAGATGTACCACATTTTCTGTATCCATTCCTCTGTTGAAGGGCATCTGGGTTCTTTCCAGCTTCTGGCTATTATAAATAAGGCTGCTATGAACATAGTGGAGCACGTGTCTTTTTTATATGTTGGGGCACCTTGTGGGTATATGCCCAAGAGAGGGATAGCTGGATCCTCAGGTAGTTCAATGTCCAATTTTCTGAGGAACCTCCAGACTGATTTCCAGAATGGTTTTACCAGTCTGCAATCCCACCAACAATGGAGGAGTGTTCCTCTTTCTCCACATCCTCGCCAGCATTTGTTGTCACCTGAGTTTTTGATCTTAGCCATTCTCACTGGTGTGAGGTGAAATCTCAGGGTTGTTTTGATTTGCATTTCCCTTATGACTAACGATGTTGAACATTTCTTTAGGTGTTTCTCAGCCATTCGGCATTCCTCAGCTGTGAATTCGTTGTTTAGCTCTGAACCCCATTTTTTAATAGGGTTATTTGTCTCCCTGCGGTCTAACTTCTTGAGTTCTTTGTCTATTTTGGATATAAGCCCTCTATCTGTTGTAGGATTGGTAAAGATCTTTTCCCAATCTGTTGGTTGCCGTTTTGTCCTTGGGTTGAAATTTCTTATCACATTAGATTAAGCACATTGGCTAAAGGATTTGAATATGCAAATTTAGCCAGAAGTTCTGACGACTGCACTGAGGTTGGCTAAACTATCAGGGGTAACCCCTGAAGAGGGCTTGTTTTGTTTCCTTTGAATATCTGTAACTTGACCACATTGTAGAGAGTCCTTATCTTGGCTCGTGGCACCAAAGGCTTTCAGTCCAGTATAACAGAAAAAATCACAGTAAGTGTCTCAATCAGAGGAACATTGGTAGGACCATGTAGTAGGAATCCCTTACATCATGGCAGACCAGGAAAGAAAGAATGCCGGTAGAAATCAGGAGCAGGTATCACCTTCAAAGACTGTAACCTACTTTTGACAGCCGAGCACCAACTCCCAAAGGCTTCAAAGCCTTCTAAATAGCGCTATAAATTGGAGACCAAGCCTTCAAAACATGAGCCCATGGGGGACTCTACAGATTCACAGATAGCCTTCTGCGTGGCCCTGAAACATGTATGGCCATTTGATAATGTAAAAAGCATTTAGCAGAACTTTAAGAACCCACACAGTTTTAACAAAATCAAGACTGTTCACAGGTCCAAAACTCATAGTTTCTTTCCGAGATTCAAAGTAAGTGCTTAGATGCGAAGAACTATAAAATCAAAACACTTGGCACCCCAACGTCTCAAGGATCCATTAAAGCTCGGAATTCACCTTCAAAGCTTTCTGCACAGTTCATTCTGGGACTTTCCACATGGAACGTAATCCTACTACATATTTGCCTAGTCTTGTGTGTTTTACTGTGAAGCCTTTGTGAGAGCCTCCATGATCCCTTTCCGTATGCCTGCAAAACTGGTACCATTTGGATGCAGCCAAGGCCTTCAGGGAGCTGAAGATGTTGCTTCATGACCACACTCCTTTGGAACACAGCTGCTGCAGCATCTAGAACTTACACTCTAAGTGTTTTCAGAGCTGAACCTGGGAAAATATATCCCCAGGTGGGCCTTTCCCAGTAGGGCATCCCTTCCACTGCCTTTTTGGAAAAAAAAAAAAAGCCTTCTGAATGGGTTTATTTTTACACCATGTAGACTTCATTCAATAGGAGAAGGTTTGCTGTCAATCCTCCTTCCCTTCTACCCCAAAGCAGAATGCATTGTGTCTCTGTGATAACACAAATCTCTTTGTTACACTTGCTTCATGGGCTTTGTCTGCAGACTTAAATAAACATGTGCTCCTAAACTTGATGTTTCCAAAAATCCTTCCACACCTCCTTTGCTCCTGATTCTCACTATAAACCTATGTAAACACGGTGAGCAACAATTGTAATAAGATCTGAATGTGATGCTGACCTCAAATTTCTTTCTTTCTGTCCCCAGCCCTTAAGTCCTCCACATTCCTCCTTTAAGTCCTTAGGCCCAGTCTAGTTTATGTGGGGTCACATTAGCAACACTACTCTTCCAGTATCAAACTTGTGGGGTAACTGGTTTTCCATTTCCGTGACCAAACTTCTGACAGAAGCAAATGAAAGAGGAAGGACTTCTTGTCGCTCGTGGTTTCAGAGGACCTCAGTTTATCACAGCAGAGAAGGCATAGAGGAGAGGCTCAGTGAGCAGTAACAAGAAAGTATGATGGGTGCTGTTTATACCACAGCAGACACAAGCTGGAGACAGTGGTCCTGTCCCTAACGATCTGTCCCTAACGATCTGCTCCTATCAGACAATCGAATCCAAAGACACACTGATTTGACACTTCCATGCTGAGGAATAGCGGCTGGAAAATTTTGAAAGTCACTGATTTCCATAGTTAAGGCTTTAGATTAGAGACCTTTGTACATACAGTAAAAAACAGTGCAACTCGTAACCCGTAATAGTCCTGAATCACAGCTGAAAAGTTTCCGCCTGCCTCTGTTGGCATCGTAGGCATGGCAGTTACACAGTGCAAAGTGTGAGCATGTGCAAAGGCAAGGCTGGAGTGAAGTCACAGGACATAGCATGTGTGAACACCAGAAACAACCCATAATTGTTATAGTTCACAAACTGCATGCTGTAAAACATTAGCAGGACGATGCCTGCTACCTCGTCTACCACACGGGCCTGACAGTAACTCGCTGTGATGTTGAAGTTGTATGTAATCAATGTATATACTACCTGTACCCAGCACATTGCTAAGTTCTCAATAAAAAGGAATCGACATTATTCAGTTTGCATATGTGTCTCTGGGGGTGCTACAGAGAGTCGGGCATCATCCAATTGCTTTGATTACAGAAATAATTTCCTGCGTTTGATCTTGACAATATCTTCTTCTGTGAATCAGAAGAGAAACATGTGAAGATAAAAAATTTCCCTCCTTTTGTTAAATCACCGTGCATGATATTTCACTTCCTAGCAGTGAAAAACGTGACTGGCAGCCTGTGTCGTGCAGTGTGTTATGTAAGTCTGGAGTGTATTTCTTGGCTGTTGATTCTCAGACATGTTTCCATATTTCTATGTGCAAATGTGCCTGGATACGCAACGCTAGACAAGACATTGGGAAAGGGATAAGAAAGCTAAAGATAATGCCCGTTATGCTAAGTGGAATTGTGAATGCGCTCTGTGAAATATAGCTACTGTTTCTGGAAAAATATAGCTGTGCTTTTTAAACTATTGGGCGGGTTTTTTTTTTAAGGACAGTCTGTCCTTAAAATTTTTTCTTTAGGAAAAATTTATAGCAGATTTATGTAGGTGGACTCACCTCTATCCTTTCTTCGTCTGTTGAGTAGAAATATCATATCTTGGGCTGGAAAATGGCTCCGTGGGTAAAGATGTCTACTGCCAAGACTGGCAACCTGAGTTCAATCTCTGGGACCCACAAAGTGGAGGAAAGGACCATGGCCCTCAATTTGTCCTCTTTGATTTCCACCTATACACTGTGGTACACTGCACACACACACACACACACACACACAAACACACACACACACACACACACACACGCCAAATAAAATGTAATAAACATTTAAAAAATAAATCTCACTTCCTAATTTTTCTATGTTTAAGAAAGGTGTTTGAGCCAAGGGATGGTGGCTTAAATCCGAACACTCAAGAGGAAGAGGCAGGAAGATCTCTGTGAGTTTGAGGCCATCCTGATCTACAGAGTAAGTTCCTGGACAGCCAGCATGACACAGAGAGAAACCCTGTCTCAAAACAGAAAGAAAAAATATTAGAACCGAATAGAACAGTGTTTAAGAATTGCATTTTACCCTCACAGTACTTTTTGTCCAAAATAACTTATAAACTATAAAATGTACCTTTGACCCCCACTTATAAAGAGGAGTCTGAGACTTGTTATCAGGAAGATGGCTTCAGGGTCAAGGGTCAAGGATGTAGCTTGGTAATAGAATGCTTGCCTAGCGTGTACACGCCCCTAATAGTGTTTATAATTATAAAATGGAGCCATGGGCCACGAGCCCAAATAGAGGTGAAGTGTGCAAGGTGAGAGATTTCCTGTCAGGTAGATTTAGAGTCAGTATTGCAGAGTGAATAATAAGATCTGTCTTAATGAACTCGGAGAGATGAGAGGAAGGAGAAAAGGCACGAGACAAATGTGAAGCAAAGCCATTCTCTCTGAGCGAATCCGTTTATGCCAGAAAAACTCATTAGGCCCTGAAATAACAGTGGAATTGGTTAGGAGATGTAGAGCTCCTGAGAGACTACGGCGAAGCCTGGACTGAAATCTAAAATTGACCGTGGAGATCCTGGGCATGAAAAAGAGTGCATCCGTCCGTCCTTCTCGTTAGGAAATTGGAAGTGCAGAAACTCTGTTCTCCAAATATGTGGGGCAATCAAAAAGTGTGGGGTCTGAATACTTCCCACCAAGGCAAACACATTAATACCAGTGTTTACTCCTCCATCCTCTGAGTTATGAGGTAATAAACTGCCCTGGAAGTTCCATGAAAAGTCCCAAGGTTCACACTCATCACCTGCCCTGAACAGCAGAAATCTGCAAGGTTTGGCTCGACAGTTCTCAAAGGTCACATATACCTCAACTCCCATGTCAACTACCCCGTCTTTGCCCCAGAGAGTCCCCACCTGCATAGCTCAAGGTCCTTGTAGAGCTCAGAAGGAGAGACCACGAGAGCAGGGAATGTCAAAGGCCAAGCTCTGCCCCTGCTTTTTCCCCTGCCACTTGGAACTCTGGTTTCTATTCCTCATTTCTCTCGAGTGCTGCTGACGATTACAAGATGGCACTTACCTCCAAGATCCCTCAAAAGCCTGAAATACAATTACTCCTGACTTTTCAAATTGTAAAATGATGCAAGCCATGTCCACCTCCTGCTTCCAAACACACAGGCACACGTACGCGCACGCTCACACACACACACACACACACACACACACACACACACTGCAGGCTGGCAGAACGTCGCTGCGTTACACAGTACACAACAAGACAGATGCCCTGTCCTTCTGAAGCCTTTCTCTTCCCGAGACTACCACCTGCCCTATGGGTAGAGCTGTAGCCTCAGCACTGTCATCTGAATGGCCCCCTGAAGTGCACTTTCCTGTCATTGAGGAGTCGGGTTTTAACAGGCTCTTCTCTTGGTGAAGTGGGGTTTCCATTTCCTTGTTCCAAATGAGTCACCTGAGACCCACTCTGTGTACACAGAACGTATCTGAGGCTTCGTGTTTTCACAGAGTTTGGATTTTGTGTCTGATGGATTTTTATTGTACTTTCCCATCTAAATCCAGATCGGGGCTGTTGGAAAAGAGGCAGATGGTATTTTTCAACGATTAATGCAGAGCATCAGTAAAATATGGGAGCTATGATTGCTCTTTTAAAAAAAAATACTCAGCCTCATGCTATATGACATTGTAACTGAAACTCATCCCAACCACTAATATTACATTGAGTTTCACAAAAGGGAGAGAAAATTCATTTTCAGTTTTTCCAAGGGTAAAAGGTGTCTACAGAATTCCTGGACACCAGACAGCACTGTGAAGAAGACATCGCTGGTCCAGGGTTGACTGCTTTTCTAGACACCCTCCTGCCTTTGGTCCTGAGTCGTCTTGTTCAGGGAAGATGTCGTAAGCTAGAAATCAGAAAGTCCTCTTCAAAAATAACAAGGGTAGGTTTCCATTTATTGACTGTTAAAACAAAGAGACAGCAGACAGAGTTGTGGCACTGAAATTAAACATTTTTCATAAGGTTTTCGGACCGGTTCCATACAGATTCAAAGGTTTTGGGAGACTGTTTACTATTCTGAGGCATGGTGGTGGTGTGGGGCTATGAGAATCTACTTTGGCTCCCAGCAGGTCACATGCACTGCACCCACCCAAGAGCTCTGGGTTTATGAATGAGATAGCATACAAATGGTGGGGCACTGGGGCACTTCTGAACCTTTGCCCGGGCTAGCACACACTCCCCTCTGGTATTCCTGGCTTAATACCATCTAAATCTGTACTTTATTTTTGCCGCCCTGTTTCCCCCTTAGCAGCACCCCTCTAACCCCATCCCCAATATGGCTGCTTTCCCTTTCCCCCTACATTGCTGGATGATTTCTGTCCTGCAGCTCTTAAATCTCATCCCTCTGCCTCTGAGTCCTGGCAATTATCCCCTCCCTCAGTCCCTTGCCTGTGCAATCTAAACATCCCACCTCCATCTCCCTGCCCAGCCATTGGCTGTACAGCAATTCTTGATCACCGAACAAAGCCAGCTGAGGGTAGGGACCCTCAGCATGTGGAAGTGTGACTTTTGGGACCCGAATTAAGACAAAGCATTAGAACCATTTCCCAACATCTCACCCCTTCTGTCCAATAAAAAGGCTCCTCTCTCAGACATACATGAATGCAACCATGACAATTATGTAAATGACAAAGTATGATATACAATTAACATCTAGTCCATCAATAAAATATTCTACCATCTATCCTAACTAAAGAGCTTACAATTCTATACCTGAATTGTGTTTTGATTTTAGCTTGCATTACCATCTGAAAAGCATCCTTTCATATATATATATACATATATATATAATACATATTATATATGTATAGTAATGGTGATGGTGATAATGGCAATAATGTTGGCAATGAGGATGACGACAACGATGTTGGTGGTGGTGATGATGATGATGATGATGATGATGATGATGATGATGATGATGATGATGATGATGATGAGAGAATAAATCCACCTGCTTTCACACGGACACAAATTAAGGAATATAGACATGTTGGTTAGGTCTTGTTACTGAAATCAAAACAATCATGATTGAAAAGGACAAATATCTTGCCCCAGAGGTGCATGGGGTCCATAGCTGCCTTGCTCATGGAAGATCACTGAAGGTAGTAGATGAGCCTCTAAACCAGGTGTGATGCAGTACTGGAAAATGGATTCTGAGTATAGACTATGTGCTGTTCTACTTCTACTGAGGCTGCTCTTAAAGATTATGCCTTCCACTAATGTCCCCGAGGTAGATAAGCTGTCCTGCACGTTTTATTGCTGCATTATTTTTATTTTCAATTCATTTTTTTCTACAACCAAGAATATTTAAAGGATCTGAAATGAAATCAAATGTTGCCTCTTTCAGAAATTTTCCTATCTTCAGATACACATTACTTTTATTTTATTAAAAATACTTTCACATGACAGATTTTGATCATGTTTCTCCCCCACCCCCAGCTCCTCCAAGATCCTCCTGACCTCCCTATCTCCCCAACTGTATGCTTGCTTTCTCTCAAAAAAGAAAGAAAAAACCCACAGACTTGGAAAAAACACCAAAACACAAAAATGAAAAGCAAATAAATAAGCAAAAGACAGATAAGACAAAACAAAGTAAAACAGAACAAAAATGAAACAAAAAGATCACAGAAATACAGCTGAGCTCATTTTTTTGTTGCCCAACTACTCCTGGACATGGGGTCCTGCCTGCCCTGGAATGTCATTGATATACCCAATAAGACTCCAATGAGGAAAACTAGATGTCCTTGTTGTCTATGTAATGTCCCAATTTTCAAATCTAATGTTAATAACTTTGATATTCTATCTTCGTCTTTTGGTTAATTTGGCTAAGGGTTTGTCAGTCCTGTAAATTGTCTCATAGAATCAATTACGCATTCTTTATACTTTTTTTGGTTGCTATTTCACTGAGTTTGTTCCTGCCCATGATTATTTCTTCCTGCTCTTTTTGAGCACTATTTCTTCTTATTGTTCTACAGCATTCTGGTGTGTTGATTTCAATGAAATGGCCCCCATAGGCTCATAGAAAGTGGCACTATTAGCAGGTTGGCTCTTTGGAATAGTTGTGGACCTTGTTGGAAGTATGCCACTGGGGGTAGGCTTTGAGGTTTCAAGTGCTCAGGCCAGACCCAGCATCACAATCTCTTCCTGCCCTTCCAGATGTAGAACTCTCAGCTCTTTCTCAAGCACTATGTCTGTCTGCATAGTACCATGCTTCCCTCCATGATGGTAAGGGACTAAAATATCTATCTGTAAGCCAGCACAATTAAGTGTTTTCCTTTGTAAGACTTACCATGGTCATGGTATTACTTCACAGCAAATGAACACTAAAACACCAAGTGTATCACTAAGTTGTTAGCATGAGATCTCTGTTGTTGTAAAAATATAAAAAAATACAAAAAGGTATGGGTTGTCTTATCCTGCTATGTCACACCGCAATGCCCCCAGATATCTGCTAGATATCTTGATGGAAACACATCCCAACTCCGCGGTGGCCCAGTGTCTCCTGCCACCACACACTTTCCTACACTCAAACTGTCACATAAAAGAACACACAACACAATAATCTTTGACCCAATTGATAAGATATAATTGCCCACTTAATCATACAAAGCCCAGTGCCATCCATCCTTTAAGAACATTGATAACAACCTGTAAATACACAGAGTGGAATCTTAACATCAGCCTCCATTGTCCTGCCACGGCTTCTACCTCTCCCTCTCCCTCTCCCTCTCCTCTCCTCCTTTCTCTTCCAATCTCCTCCTCTTCCTTCAAACTGCTCTCCCACCAATCCTTCCTTCTCCAATGACAGGCCTCCTTCTATCCTGTACCTGCCCCTCACCTGTATTTTACAAATTCAATGGGGAGAAGTTTCTGGTGAAGTCACCTCATTCCTGAGTACATGACTAGGCAGCTGTCCTTGGAGCAGTGGAATTAGCATCAAAATACAGATAACTCCAGGGCAAACCACACATTTCCCCTTTTTGTCCAGTTAAAAAGCCGTTTCACTTATATATAAATTGAGTACAATTATTACCATTCTACATATGATATACTCAACACCCAGTCCATCACTATATCAGTTAAACAGAACATTTAGTTATCCATTCCAGCTTAAGAAAGGCTTAAAATCTATATTATATTTTGGCTAGCTTATATACTATCTGATAACTATCCAGTAAAATATGTATTTTTGGAGTTAGCCTGAGAGACTATGAGACTATAATCAGTCTTCAACCCCATCAGAAATCTGAGAATGACCAAATATCTATACACATAGGAAGCCTAACATAGCTTCCAGAACTGAGAGGTTGTAGAGACAAATCTCCACTAGCACAGTCCCCTGTTAGCAACATGTGAGCGCAAGTCTTCAGCCTTCTGGCCCAAAATCAACTGACAGACTCTTGAAATGCAGATTTTGAAGGGCTGATCACCCTGTCTTGGCAGAGTTTATCAGTCAACTATTCTGCATAATTTGTCCTTTTCTGGACAGTATTAGTCTGCAGATGAAACAGGCAGTTTTGTCCAGTGGCTGCCTAGCCACAAAGTATTGCCTCATCTGGAGGTAGAGATATTCAAATTGTTCGTTAAATCCACCAAAGGGGAACTGTTATGAGCAGATATGTCTCAACAAAAGATAAATAACTTTAAATCTCAAATTTTGTGGATTTCTGACGTTTCTGAAAATCATCTGTTTTGAAAATCAATCTGTACTGTTGTCTTTATATCTTAATAATATCTTGAAAGTACTCTCACAAAGTCAGCAATATATTTGCTATTTGGCCCTTAACTCACATGTGTAATCAACTCAGAAGTTTGTAATGACATCATTAGAAGGACTGGCTCTAAACCTTGTACTTTTAAACTCTTTTAACAAATAAATTCTATATCAAAGCAAAGATATGATTTTAGCTTAGTTACCAAATGAGATTATGACTGTATAACTCAATCTAGCTAATTAAATAAATTAAATAAACATTTCTAAAAAAATAAACTGTTAAATAAATAAAATAAAATGTTAAATAAACATTTCTAAATTCCTCATAAAAACAACTTCAGAATAACCACTTTCAGCCCCCCAAAGGGAAAGTGGGACGATGACTCCTCCATAACCTCTTCAAGCTGTACACGGGCGTTGAGATATCCTTGGGGGTAGGGGATAGGAAGAATGAAGTAAATGCTGTAGCTGATGTGTCCTGACTGGACCCAGCTGAAAGTCCTTGAGACCAGGAATCCAAGTAGGCACATTCTGTAAAATACAACTCTCAAGACAAAAGTTTAGAATCGAGATATCTTTTTGTTTGATTCTCCTGAATTAATTTTTTCAGGCAGTCTACCTCTATCAAATCTGATCAGTATGACTTTGTGAGATTTCCAGAGCCTAATCACACTTTTTAAAAACACAAAGACAAAATCTTTCTCCCAAAATACTGTGTTCCTTAATCTGAAACTAGAAAAGCTTGTATCTTGCACTCTCTCCCAGAGTAATAATATAAACATAAAGCTCGAAGTCACATTCATCATGAAGACTAAACAATTTTTAAAAAGGAAGTAAGCTAAACAATGAGCCTGATAGGCTTTTGTACTCTGTGATATCAAGAAATTAACCCAAAATTCCTGTGGAGCTCATGTTAAGAGAATCCGAGCTTCCTGTTGTGGTAGATATGAAAAATAACCACAAACCCTCGCTAGCCGGCATCAACGAGCCATATGGCCTTCAGCGGGGAAATTCATAAAACAAACCAAATAACTTCTATCAATTCCAATATCAATAAGCAACATATCAAACCAGGACTTTAGTCCAAAATATATCCATCTGTTAAGTTCTCTACCCGGACCCATAGATATTTCTTTAACCTTAATAACTTCTATAATATATGCCTGCATTCACTCTCCCTGGTGTTACAGACATTTATCACAACTCTCTACTTGGAGATAGTGACCAATTTTTCCCTATCTAAGTTCCCTATCTAAGTAACCATAGATGAAAATCCCTATGTGATTCGGGTAATCTCTTTACTATCCTTAAAACAAACTTAAACAACTTCTATCAATTCTAAAACCAATAAGCAACTTAAAACTCAGGACTTTAGCCCAAAATATATCCATCTGTTAAGCTCTCTACCAGGAGCCACAGATTTTTCTTTAACCTTAATAACTTCTACAATATATGTCTGCATTCACTCTTCCTGGTATTACAGACATTCATCACAACTCTCTACTTTGAGGTAGTGACTAATTTTTCCCTAAGTTCTGAACCGTGGATAAAAATCCCTACCTCATTCAGGTAATCTCTTTACTCTCTTTTTTCTAAAAACGAACTTAATCACCTTTTAAGACATTAAGAAGTAGCTTATCTGGCTAGAATTTCAACCCAAAATTCCCGTGGAGCCCACGTTAAAAAGAATATGAGTCTCCTGAAAGACTTTCTAAACAACTTTCTTTAAAAAGCAGCTTTTAATCTCCAACTCTCTGAGCTGCCATTACTTATCACACAGCCTGGAACCTACAGCCTGCCAGCCCAGGCTATTACCCTGCTTCTTTGTTTAAAGTCCCCCCCCCCCACGCTGGAGAGATCACATGACTTAACATGGCCCTGGCCTCCTCTTATGTAGAAAATAAAAACTTTCTCTCAACTCTTAGGATTACTACTGGATTCTTGCCCATCACATTAGTTCGCCATCTATTGTGCCCTGGAGTTATCTGTATTTTGATGCTAATTCCTCTGCCCCAATGACAGCTGCCTAGTTAGGTACTCAGGAATCAGGTGACTTCACCAGAAACTTCTCCCGATTGAATTTGTAAAATACGGGTGAGGGGCAGGTACAGGATAGAAGGAGGCCTGTCATTGGAGGAGAAAGAAGGATGGGCGGGAGAGAAATTTGAAGGAAGAGGAGGAGACTGGAAGAGAAAGGAGGAGAGGGAGAGGGGAGGGGGATGGAGGGGAAGGGAGGAGAGGAGAGGGATAGAGAGAGGGAGAAGCCATGGCAGGACAATGGAGGCTGATGTTAAGATTCCACTCTGTGTATTTACAGGTTGTTATCAATGTTCTTAAGGGATGGATGGCACCGGGCTTTGTATGATTAAGTGGGCAATTATATCTTATCAATTGGGTCAAAGATTATTGTGTTGTGTGTTCTTTTATGTGACGGTTTGAGTGTAGGAAAGTGTGTGGTGGCAAGAGACACTGGGCCGCCACGGAGTTGGGATGTGTTTCCGCCAAGATATCTAGCAGATATCTGGGGGCACTGTGGTGCTGGACCTAGCAGGATAAAAGACAACCCATACCTTTTTGTATTTTTTATATTTTTATAACAACAGCATATTATCATGCTTCCCTCCATGATGATAATGGACTAAAATATCTATCTGTAAGCCAGCCCCATTAAGTGTTTCCCTTTGTAAGAATTACCGTGGTCAAGGTGTTACTTCACGGCAAATGAACACTAAGACAGCAAGTGTATCACTAAGTTGTTAGCACGAGATCTCTTCTGTGTTTGTAATGTGCACATTTATGTTATGAACTTGCCTCTTAGAACCACCTTCTTGTTTCTCATAGGTTTGAGTGTATTGTGTTTTGTTTCCCCTCAGTTCTTAAAACGTTTTTAATTTCCTTCTGGATTTCCAACCTAACTCAATTTTCGTTCAGTAGAGTTGCTTAAATTTCCATGAGTTTCTATACTTTCTTCCTGTCTCTGTTGCTATTGATATTCAGTTTTAATCTGTGGTGGTCCGATAAGATTACAGGTTGTTATTTCAATTTTCTTTTATTAGTTGAGATTTATTTTGTATCCAACTTACTTGGTCAGTTTTAGAGACCATTCTACTAAGAAGAAAATGTATTGTTTAGTGTTTGAATGCAGTGTTGTATAATTGTCTGCTGGACCATTTGATTTAGGACATTATTTAACTACACCGTTTCTCTGTTTAGTCTTTATCTGGATGTGAGTACGAGTTGGGTACTTAAGGACCTCACTATAACTCTATGATCACATATGAGGATCAATATGTGTCTTTGGCTGTAGTAGTGTTTGTTTTGTTTTGGTATGCTTTTATGAACTGGGCTCCTTTGTGTTTGTTTTTCTGAATGTCTAAAAGATCTCTAGTCATATTTTCTGCTTAATGTTTGGTTTTAGTGATTTGTATCTTCTTTCATTTTATTTTGTCAGCTTGCTGGATTTAAATTTTTATTGGTTTTTTTGACAAACTATTTTTTTCTATTTTTTAACTTTATTTCCTTCATACCTTTCTGTTTGGCTTTATATTTCTCTTCTTTTGCTAATTTTTTGCTTGATTTGAGACTTGTTTCAGCATCCCTGGTATAAGCATTTTGATACAATAAATGTTCCTCTCAGTACTGATTTAAATAAAACTTACATATGTTAGTGCTTATATTTTCATTCTGACTCTGACTCTCTTAAAGAAAAACTTTTCATGTTTCTTTTTCCTTACATAGGTTATATAGAAGTTTGGTGTTTTATGTTTTACCGATTTCTGTCTTCATTCCATTATAGATAGAGAATATACTTCATAATTTCTATTTTAAAAGTTTGTTAGGTTTGCTTTATGGTCCAAGAAGATATAATACATTTCAGTAAACAATCTGTGGTGGTTTGAATAAGAATGATTCCAGTAGGGTCATTATTTAAATTCTTAGTCACCAGGGACTGGAATTCTTTGAGTGGATTAGAAACGATTAATGGGTGTGGTCTAGTGAAGTAGGTGTGGCCTTGTTGAAGGAAGTATGTCATTGGGAGTGAAGGTTTGAAAAGCCCATTGTTAGGTTCAGTTCTTACTCTCTTCTTGCAGATCAGGATGCAGCTCTCAGCTACTTGTCTTCCTAGTAGAAAGTTCCTTCTGAAATTTGATGGCATTTCTCAATGATTTTAGTAATTTTTCTTTCCTTTGAAAGTTAATTGTATGTGTGCAAATTTTATATTTGCATGGAAATCTATGTATTGTTGAATTTGAAGTGAATTTCCTGTAAACAGTATGAAAATGAGCCTTTTCATTTAACTACTCACTAATATGTCTCTCAATTTATTATTTATTTACAGTCAAGGTAACTGATGAGAGATTTAAAAGTAAGTTGTAAAAGATTTATTTTTATATTTTAGTGAACATGTTTATTGTTCTTGAGATTTTCTTTTATACTAGAGCCTCTGCAAAAGAAAAGTGTCATCATCTTTTCTTAGTTTCAATAACCTGTGATTACAAGATAAATTTAAGCTTTATTTTAAGTACTCAATTTACGAGGCTCAGGCCACACCATCTGATTATCACATAGTGTACTGACTCATGTTTCTGTTCATTTCAGAGCTCTAGAGCATTCTGTCTCATGTTCTTTTGTGAGTCTCTATGCTATCATGTTCTGGCCCAAGCTGTCCTAATAATAACCCTGATCATATTCCTACTCTATTCCACATAACTGTCTTCAGCTTTGAGACAAGTTCATCTTGGTCATCTTGTCTCAAATGTGAGTTTTATCTCCTTCATTTTCTACAAGAAAATAGTGACTAAGTCAAATTTTTTTTTTTTTTGGATAGTACGTTTTCAAGACTGTTGAAGGGGAAGTGAACCACAGACAGACAACAAATAAACACAGATGTGTACATGTCCGTAGAGCACTATTGATGGGTGTTCTGTGAACGCTACACCCTGAACAAGGTACCACATAAGGCTGAAATATATTCTATCTCACATTATGACATTCTTGTCCTGGTTGAGATCGTATCTACCTGGAAGGGAAACCTTTATATAATTTCCTAAATCACATAAAATTGATAAAGAATTTTAAAGTAGTCCTGGTTGCTCCTTACAGGTAGGAGACTAGTTGCCATTGCTGAACACATTCTGGGAAGTTAACTCAGCAGTTAAGAATTTCACTGTGTCTTGATTCAAAGGATTTCATTTTATCTCCTACCAAACAGGTTGATACATACCCACGTTCCATATTAATCTGATACTGATGATATGAGTATGTTTTTAATTATTTGGCAACTCATTTAATTTAGGGTTAGGAATGATTTCATGGCAATCATTGCGCATTTCTGACATTTCTTTCAAAATGAGATAATATGACCAATTAATTACTTCCAAAGTATAATGACATTTTAATGAATACAAATTTTAACAATTAATGTTGTTGACACAATGCTGTATTTCATAGACATTTAATTATATACATTTATTAACATTGACATAGCAGTTCCAATATTTTGGAGACAGTAGGGTTTTTTGTTTTTTGGGTTTTTTTTAAGTTTCAAACTTCTTACAGGTTCTCCAGAGGTTAGGGTTTGTGGTTTCCAATGCAGAATTAAATGCTGGGCTTATCCAAGGCTTTCCTTAAAGGGCTGGTGCATGGAAAAGGATGAAGTTTCTTGTCTAAAACCAGGAATATACTTGGCAAAGCTAGTAATAGGCTGAGACTGGGGTCTTGGGAGTTTTTTCCTGAGGCCCTGATCTAGAGAGATGGATTATAGATTCTCTAAAACCAGGAATAAGATTTTCAGAGCTGGTACAAGCCTGGCCCTTGGAGGAAATGTGGCTTCAGATCTTGAAAATCTAACTCTTCCCACCATAAAGACCCATGGCTATCAGTTTTGAGGCCACTGTATGTTTGCTCTGTAATGTTTTTGAGATACCCTATGTTTCCCATATGTAACATTGTTTGATTGGCTTCCCACTGACTTCATACCATTGTATGATAGGTTATGCTTTGTCCCATTTCTTTCCTGGAAATAGTATATAAGATGCTGTTCTTCTTAGTGACCTTGCCTAGCATAAGACACAGCTTATTCAAGACCTTCTGATCCAAAGCTTATCTGATTCCTTATCTTCTGATTCCCTAGTCCTCTCTCTCAGGATCTGGTCACTGAAGAATGACTTGTTGCATTTTTATATTTGACTGACAAGAATCTGAAGAATCTTTACCTTCCTTTACTTTCTGAGTCCTCATTTCTGCCCACCTGGGTTGGCCCTCCTGCAGCCACTGATTGCAACCTGTCTACTGTCTTCAAAGCTTCTTGTGGACTTTTGGTAATATTAGATTGCCACTGAACAGTCTTGTCTTTGTTGGAGTTTCATTGCTGTGAAGAGACACCATGACCAAGGCAGTTTTCATAAAGGAAAACATTTCACTGGGGATGGCTTACAGTTTCAAGGGTTAGTCCACTATCACCATGTCATGGTGGAAAGCATGGTAGCATCCAGGCAGACTTGGTTCTGTAGGAGCCCAGAGTTCTACATCATGATCCAAATGCAGCCAGAGAGAGACTCTCTTCCACCATGGATGGAGCTTGAGCATCAGAAACCTTCGAAGCCTGCCTACACAGTGGAACACTTCCTCCAACAAAGCCACACAAATTCCAATAAGGCCTATCCAATAGTGTGACTGCCCATGGGCCAAGCATATTCAAACCACAGCAAGTATTTATACCTTTCACAAAATATGAATTTTCTATCTACAAGCCACTTGTAGTCATTGCACCATTCATAGACTCTTCACTCACGGTCATCACCAGCACTTACAGCAATACCTGGCACATGGTAGGTTCTCAATTCCTATTTGTTTTATGTTTTATATATGCAAATAAATTAATAATAAAATAGTTTTGAATATTTCTAATATATTTTAAAAAGCAATTTGGGGTCTGGCGAATATCTCAGAGGTTGAGAGCACTTGCTGCTTTTGCAGAGGACTGAGGTTCAGTTCCCATCACCCACAGTTTGGTTCCAAACTTTCTGTAACCCCAGTTCTAGGGGGTCTGGTGCTTTCTAAAGGTCTATGTGTGCACTACACACTTGTGGAACATATAAATTTATGAAGTTGAAACATTCATACACATAAATAAAAATAATCTTTGAGAAAGAATAGTTTCAACCTTGAAGACCATTTGATATCACCTACAAAAGGAGAACAGCTTACCAATAAAATTAATTCTACATTGTTTTGCAAAATGCTCTGCTCTTTGGAGTGGCAGCCTGAAACCTCTCTATCTCTAGAAGAATCTTGGTAATGATTTTGTACAATTAAAGTTTTTCTTTCTCTAAATCAAATTTTCATCTGCCAAAGTACAATCTACATTTTCCTAAAGGGATATAAAACTACTTACAGTTTTTTTGTTAGTTTTTAAGTGTATTTATTTTATTTGTATGAATATTTTGCCTATATGTATATAAGTGTGCCACATGTATGCCTATAAAGGTCAGAAGAGGGCATTAAATCTCCCGGAACTGGATTACAAATATTTATGGGCCACATGTGGGTGCTGAGGACTGAATCAGGTTCTCCTACAAAAAAAAAAAAAAAAAAAGCTATTAATTGCTGGGTAATCTCTTCATCTCCTGACTACAGTTTTTAAATAGTATGTTTTTAAGTTTTTTTTTCCCCCAAGTAGTGTTTCAAAAGTCTTGACTCTCAATAAAAGGCAGGGTGACTTTGATGATGAAAAGGCAAATTTGGAATTCCTAGGAGAGTAGAGTTCAAATCAGAAAGCACTCAAAAAGACAGTTTATCATCTTCAAATATTTATGCAATGAATGGCTACAAATGAGCTGTGAACTTATATCCTATTTAGCTCACGTCCTCGAGGAATGGTGGTTTGAAATGGCTATAATTTTAGCTTGCAGTCGCTCACATTTACAGGGAGCTGTTTGCAGGTAACATAAACCAAGAAAGCTCTTGCTCTTAGAGTCCTTGCTAGGAGACTGAAAGATGTGTGCAGTAGTGGCCCACTACATGACTAATGATCCCGAAGCCCAGTGCTTAAAGAAACATTTATTAGATCTACTGTGATTCTGCAGATTAGTGGAGCTCAGCCAAAATCCTCTTATTTGGAAGATCTCATCGAGTTTCAGTCTGATGAAAGCTGAGACCATAGTCATTGGAAGGTTCAACTGATATGAACATTCAAAATGAACCAAGCGTATGATTGGCAGCAGGTTAGGGCAATTTTCTGAAGATCTAAGAGAATAACAAACTGGAGTGCTCACATGCAACCTCTCCTGTAACTTGGGCTTCTTGGGGTATAGCACCTGCAATTCCATGTGCAATTATTCTATAAGATAGAAGGATTCTTGTGCCCCAATTCTATACATTGCCATATTCTGTAGATCGAGGAAGTCACCACGAAAGCCTTCCAAGTTTCAGTAAGGTAAATAGATACCATCTTGATAAGAAGATGACAAACCTACAGTCTAAAGCACTAAGAAAGATGAAAAAGACCAATACCTATTAAAAGATAAAAGCTACCACAGTGTGAACTGCCAGATAAACTGTTTGAGAACCGGTACCATTTACTATGCTAAGGTTATAAATCTGTACTCCGTGAACCTGAAATGCATATGTGAATGATACCTGTCTGCTGTTTTCTGTGTTTTAGACACTAAACTAAGCTCTTCATAGGTCCCACATTATCTAGTCCTCATAAAACCCTGTTTAAGTGACAATGGCCCCAATAGATTCATTTGAATGAGCCCAGTTCGGAAAGGATTAGGGGTATAGCTTTCTTCGAAGAGGTGTGTTGCTTTAAGCTTTCAAAAGCCTTCGCCATTCCTGATTTGTTCTGCCTCCTACTCAGAGTTCAAGATGTAAGTTCCCAGCTATTACTGCAACAGCATACCTTCCTGCCTGCTGTCATGTTTCCTACCATGGTAGTTATGGACTCTAACCCTCTGAAACTGTAAGCCCTAAATAAACTCTTTTTTCTGCAAGTTTTCTTGTCCATGGTATCTTGCCACAGTAATAGAAAAGTAACTAAGACATAGGTTAACAGATATTATCGTACGTTGATAGAAGATGAAACTTACTCAAAGAAAGATTAAATTGCTTCCCCAAGATCACAGAGGCAGTGAAGGATCATTACTCTAAATATTTAATACTTTTCTATCTTAGATCTTCTAATTGAAAATATTCTCTATGTCATAGTTGTATTAAGGAGATCTCTATCTCTTTCTCTCTCTCTCTCTCTCTCTCTCTCTCTCTCTCTCTCTCTCTCTCTCTCCCTAACCCCCTCTCTCTCCACCCTCCCCCACAAATATGAAGCATGTTTATGCATAAATTAGCTGGAGAAATAGAACATCAAGATACCTCTTGAGGCTGGCTATATGGATACTGGAGAATACATTAAAAAGTACAGAGTAAAAAAATGTGGCTTACAAAATCCAAAGTGAACACATGTCTAGAATGTACTTATCAGACCCATGAGGAAGTTAGCCAACAAGGCTGATTTAAAGAGAACTTTAAAGACAGAAATGTTTCTATTTGCTGAAATAAAAGACACTTGACTAAGATTGCTCATTTAGACTTTAAAAGTGGTTAGTATTCCACAAAAAACACAGAAACTACAGTCACATTTCTTCCAGACAGAAATTACTTGTATCTTTCAGTCAATTCATTTGTATTGCCATATGTGGCGGTTTGAATATGCTTGGCCCAGGGAGTGGCACTATTAGGAAGTGTGGCCTTTTTGGAGGAAGTGCGTCATTATGGGGTGGACTTTGAAGCTCCTATGCTCAGGTTCCACCTGGTATGAAAGAGAGCCTCCTTTTGGCTGCCTTCAGATCAAGATGTGGAACTCTGGGATCCTCCAGCACTGTGTCTACCTGCACACTGCCATTCTTTGCCATGATAATGATACTAGACTGAACCTCTGATACTGTAAGCCAGCCCCAATTAAATGTTTGCCTTCATAAAGGTTACTTTGGTCACAGTGTTTCTTCACAACGATGGACACCCTAAGCCACCATTTATCTTGGTTCGCTTTCTATTACTGAGATAAACACCAAGACCAAAAGCAATTTGGAAAAGAAAGGGTTTTTTTTTTCACTTTATTGGTTAAAGTCCCTCATGAAGGGAAGTCATAGCAACAATTCAAGGAAGGAACATGGAGTCATAAATGGAATGGTGCAGAGTGCTGCTTACTGGCTTGCTCCCTGCAACTTGCTCAGTCTGCTTTCTTTTATCACCCAAGGCTACCTACCCCCAGGGGTGGCAATGCCCCCAGTGGGATAGGCAGTCCCACAGCAATCATTAGTCATGAAAAACTTGCCTACAGGCCAAGCATGAATATATATGAGAACATACTACAGAGTGAATTGCGTGGGGATGCAGCATTTTATAGTCTTGAAGCTGAAACCTTAGAATAAAACATAAAGGCAGGAGTGGGTAGCATTGTTGTTCTTGGCAAAGATCTCTTGGCTCTGACATCGAAAGCACAAGCAACAAAAACAAAAACAGAAAAATGCAACAACATCAAACTACAAGCTTTTGCACAGCAAAGTCAACGGGCGGAAAAGGCAACCTTTAAAATTATAGGAAAATTCGCCATGCATTTCTCTGGTAAGTGGTTATAACCGAAAACATGTAAGGAATAACTGGTTGCTCAGTGGGAAAGATGCAAGGCTAAGTCCTGGAGGTCTGCAGCGTAGTATTCTGCTGCATACATAGCAAGATTGGCTCATGAGCTTCCTTTTGCAAAAAAAGTGCAAGGAACAATGGAGCATCATAGAGAAAACACTAGTAGGAAAGATCAAGAACCAATAGAGAGTCATTGGCCTTGGTAAACAAAACAAGAACATCAGGACAGAAAAATGATCCAGGCCGGGTAGCTCATGCTTATAACCCCAGATAAGTCTCCTTGAAGGAGACTGAGGAAGGAACACTGCCAGTTTAGGTCAGCCTAGCCCAAAGTAAGTCAAGGTCAGCTTGGGTAATTTAATGGCATTGTGCCTCAAAATGAAAGAAGGCTAGATGGGCCAGCTAAAACAGAGCTACTTTAGCTCTGGGCACAATAGTCATTCAGAGAGAGAGAGAGAGAGAGAGAGAGAGAGAGAGAGACAGAGAGAGAGAGAGAGAGAGAGAGAGACAGAGACACAGACAGAGACAAAGACAGAGACAGAGACAAAGACAGAGAGACAAAGAGAGAAAGAGAGACAGAGAGAGTGACAAAGACAGAGAAAGGCAGATAGAGAGAGAGAGAGAGAGAGAGAGAGAGAGAGAGAGAGAGAGCCCTGATTTGAATTCGTCATTTTTCTCCCTGAATCTCCTATCCCTGCTGTCTGTTTTCTGTCCCCAACAAAGAGCTTTGCATGAAAAACACAGAAAACATGATATGGGAAAGGAATGAGGAATCTCCTATCTCAATCAAAAAATTGTAGTGTGGTTTACCAGAGAAAAATGTTCTTGACTGACCTTCTTGTTCAGGGCATGGAAGACAAGACAATTTAAAATTGAAGAATGCGTTTAGCTTAGCCTGCAGAAGCTGATTCCATAGGAAGCTCATGGCATAGTAAGGCTTGCTATGTTGTTATGTTGTTAAGCAGGCTGAAGACACAGTAGGGAAACAGAGCGAGTACATAGTTTCCCATGGTATCAGGACATGTTATTTATTAACTTACTTCAGTTCGAGAGTTTGGTAAAAATTAACTCTGGCAGGCTTTGCCCTTCTCCCCATTCCCTCTGCCTCATTAACAACCATTAGATTCCATTCCTAAATCTGGCCACCAAGGTCTACTCCCTTATTTGACTACCTGCTCCTCCTGAGACTGACTCCCAAGGTCCAGCTACCAAAGTATTGAAGTCCAGCAATCATAAGTGGCTCACCTAATTAACATGACCAATTAAAATTAAACACCTTGTCCTAACACGGGGTTTCCCCTTTTACCTTTATAAACTATTTGCCTATGGGCCACTTCTGTCTCCTCTCTGTCCACATGCAGTCCTTTGTCCTCCTGGATAAATACCCCTTCCCACTCTCCTTTGTCGCCTCCCCTTTCTCTCTCTTCCGCTATCTCCTGACTCTTATTCCCTGTCTTTTGTTCCTGCTTTGGGGCTGAGAACTTGGCCTTGATGGTCCTAAGCCAATACCAATCCCTTCAGGAAGAGGATCAGGAGTTGGTTTGAGGCCATCCTCATTTACTTAACCACTTTAAGCCCAGTGTGGGGTACATGATATTCTGCTTAAATTCATACATACATAGATAAATAAATGAATGAATGAAGCAATTTGTTTGTTACTTAGTAATAGATCCCTTGCTTAGCATGAGTAAGGCCCTAGTTTTGATGCTCAGACTGATTTTGTAAGAAAGAGAGAGATTTGGACAGAGAAGGAGGAAGAGGAGGAGATGGAGGATGATAAAAAGAATCTAGGGGTATATTCTTGTGTTAGAATAGAACACCAGGCCAATAATGGTCCCACGTAGAAGAGGGTTACTAGGAACGACGGAGACAGAGGGGGAAAGAGAGAGAGAAGAGAGAAAGAGAGGAAGGGGCAGAAAAGGTCTACCATTGAACTTCAATGTAACTGCTCCCAGGTAAAGGTGAGAGTTGAACCAAATGAATGCTGGGAATGTGTGGCCATTGCCATGGCAACAGATGCTCAGGTCCCTGTTGCCTGCAAAAGCAGTTCCTGAGACCAACAAATATAATAAACATAAAGGTATGGAAAGCCTGGAGGTTAAATCTATATGAACAAATAGCTAAGATTGTTTTGGGTTTTATAAATTATTGACTTGATAAAAATCTAGAATAACCTTGAAGTCTCCTGAGAGGGATTTTTCTTGATGGTATTGATTAAGGAGGGATGTCCCAGGATGGATCCTAGATGGTATAAATGGAGAGGCAGCACGAATTCATGGCTTTCTTCTTCTGACTGTGGATACGATGAGGCCAGCTGTTTCACACTCCTGTTGCCTTGACTTCCCCAAGCTTGATGGAGTGTCCCTTGAACTGCGAGCCAAAAGAAATACTTTCTTTCTTAAGTCACTTTTATCCGGTCATTTTGTCACAGCAATGGGAACTAAGATATGTTTGTTCTTTAAGGATAATGTAACAGTGAAGGGTGGAATTGAGTACCTAAGTAAAAATAAAGATGCTTGCAGCAAATTAGTTAAGTTACTTTGGCTCCTGGTTGGTTGCACGCATTGCACCTACTCAAGAGATCTCTGGACTCGAGAATGAACACACACACACACACACACACACATAAACATAAACACACACACACATACACACACACACACACACACACATACACACACACACACACACACACACACACACACACACACACACACACACACACACACACACATACACACACACACACACACACATACACACACACACACACACACATACACACACACACACACACACACACACACACATACACACACACACACACACACACACACACACACACATACACACACATACACACACACACACACACACACACACACACACACACACACACACATACACACACACACACACACACACACACACACACACACACACACACACACACACACACACACACAGCAGCTAATTTTGATACACCTTGACTAGTTCAATGGCTGAGCACTTCTAAACCTCCCCTCTGACAGCATGCACTCCCCTCCAGTATACCTGAGTTAACATATTTTAAAATCTATATTTCATCTCTGCTACCCCAATCAGAGGAATGGCCCCTAGGGCCACTTTCCTAGAATCCTGCATGTTGGTGGGCCTTTAAGTCGTGTTCTCTTTGCTCCCCCATCATGGAGATTCTCCTGTTCTTCTCCCTCTTTCCTTAGTCCCTTGCCTGCTCAATCTAAAAGTCCCGCCTCCATCTCCCCGCCCAGCCATTGGCTGGAGGGCAATTCTTTATCACCAATCAAAGCCAGCTGTGGGCAGGGACCCTCAGTGTCTGGAAGTGAGGCTTTTGGGAGCTGAATTAAGACAAAGCATTAGGACCAATTCCCAACAGATGATAAATGAATTCATAGAATCTGAGAGAGAAGCGGTGAAAGAAAACCACTGGAAACTTCTTAATCTACATCGTCTCATATTATTGCTTGAAGGTGAATCACAATGTCGTGTGAATGTGTGTGCATGCACATGGGTGCAGGTGTGTGCATGCATGTGCACCCATGTGCACTAAAAATGACAAATAGAGTACTAGAGTAATGAAATGGGAATCCTCACATTTATAATTGATAAAGCAACAATGGAAATGAAATGGGATGATTAAAAACCCCTACTTCCTCTGAAAGAAGGAAGCCCAAAAAAGGAAGTAGAACTCAAAACAGACGAGACAGCAAAACAACAAACAACAGGACGCTACATTTAAACAAATTCTGAAATGCCAGACATTATAAACAGAAACCATGCCAAAGCACACCAAGACAGACTTCATTCTGATCACGAAAACAAGTCTTGAGTTGAAAAGGAAGTTAAGTCATAAGTGGAAAAGGTCTTTTTCTCAGTGGAACTAAATTGAAAATCAATAACGGGCAGACATTTGAAATCTCTCCCTGAAACATTTGGAAATGAAGTGGAAAAACTTACAAGAAAAGGAGTTCAAAGTTTCTCTGAAGTTTGAACCAAATGGAAGCCAAACACCACACGCTGCTGGAGAGGAGGAGAATTTATTACCTTAGATGCTTGTTTTCTGATAGGCTTCCGGGCAGGAGAGAGGGTATTCTGGAAAGATGCTCGAACCCCTCACTTTGGCTATCAGACTGTTGAAACAACAAACCGCAAGGAATAGAAATAAAATTTCATGCTGACAAAAGGAAAAGACTAAAGGCAAGGCTACCCAGAGTCGGGGAATTTGTCTCTTGACAACTTTGTCGGTAACTTTGCAGGAGCAACTGAAATCCAAAGGTAAATTCATCCTGGGCAGAACCACATCTCGGATCGTTCTGCTTTAACATGCAGAACCCTGCCCACTACTCAAACTCAAACCTTGTACAAAGACCCTGAACAAGTTCTTGGACCCCCTTGTCCCTATTGTCTATGTGACCACATTGAACAAATCATTCTTTTCTGTGTTTCACTATTACTTTGGTCAATCTGTTACTTATTTTAGTTTTTAGAGAGTAGGTTGATGTAGCCTTGACTGGCCTGGAACTTGTTATATAGACCAGTCTGACCTCAGACTCATGTAGATCCACCCACCTCTGTCTGTAGAGTATCAAAGGCATGTACCACCATGCCTAGGTAACTCTTTTAATTGAGGATCAGTGGCTAAGCCTGGCTCATTAGGGCTCTACCAGGATACAACCTTAACTCCAGGAATACTGTTATAAAGGATGAAACATCTCAAATCAAAGTCCTCAGTGTGCACCTTAAGGGAAGAGCAAAGAGGAGAAAATGAATTCAAAGCAAGAAGATGAGAGGAAACAATAAAGTCAGAATGGAAACAAATGAAAGAGAGAAAGAGATCAACTACCCCCAAGAAATCCTCTAGCCATGAGGAGATGTGGATTAGCAGAACAGGAAAGCTCCTGCTGCCTCAGCTGGGTGTTAGCAATCTCATAGTGAGATGTCAGAAAAGAGTGGATGGCACAGTACAGAGAGCTCTGGATAGAGGACCTGGTAGCCAGGCTTCCCAGTTTGATACTCTTCTCATAGCTCAATGACCTTGGACAAATCCCTTAGCACACTCAGCATGCTCACAAAAGTGCTGTCTTTCCTGAAAGCCTGGCAGAATCAGAACCAATGAGACAGGGTAGTACAGAAAGCAGTTGACATAAACCTTCCTAATGCAGCAACCCTTTAATACGGTTCCTCATGTTGTGGTGAACTCCCCCCTCCGCCAACCATAAAATGTATCTTCTTTTTAACTCACAATTGTAATGTTGATACTGTTATGAATCATGATGCAAACATCTGATACGCAGGATATCTGATATGCGACCGCTGCAGGGATCACAGCCCTCCGATTGAGAACGCTGCTGTAGTCAAATGCTTGTCCAAAAAAAAGCTTGTTGAGGAGGAATTTGGAATTATTAAGCTACAGCTTAAAAATGTATGTGTGAAATTTGTCTTCACACATCATCTTCGAGCTCTTTCATAGTGGGTAGCTGAAATTTCAGAGCAGCACTTGAGACAACATAAAATGTAACAGGATTCTAAGCTCAGATGAGCAAGCCAAAGCTATTATTCTTGTTTACAATCAGCCTGATCTTTAGGAACTCCCACCTACAGGGGGCAGGGAAGAATTCATTGTCAAGCCCACAGTCTACTGGGCGGCACTGTCATTTTGCACGATTCCTTTGGATTATGTTTGCCACTCCCAGTCGTTTCATCGTGTCACTTCTCCAGTCACAGTGGGGATGGGGGGGAAGAGGGGGACTCTGGGACCTCGTCATGACAGAGAGCCATGGACTACCCTGGACTGTGACTTCGGTAGCTGAGTTTTCTTGTTCGGGGAAACAGGTGGCTCAGTTTCACTCACGAAGCCCTGACTCTGTCTCTGTCACGCCCAAGCCCTCACACTGAGCCCTGCTGTGATTCGAGATTACCCAACTGAAGTCCACAGGAGGCAGACACCCCTAGAGACCAGAGGAGCACCTGCTGCCATTCACAAGGCACAGATTGGGTTTGAGGTGCCCCTTGCCTAGCACACCACAGCCCATTCCCAGGGCCTAAGCCCTGGGAAACAAAATTGCTCTCCCATCTGGTTCCCCAACAGCCATTCCATACTCTCCCACCTCCTCTGGCATCAATCCAGAGGACTAGAGGAAAACAAGGACACGCTCTGCTGCTAACCACTTAGTGACCATGCCCCTGCCTCCTGAAAATATTGACTTTTCCTGCCCCTCTCCACTCACTGTCTTTGTTTTCCATAGAATGCCCAGGGTCTGTGTTAGAACATTCTAAAAGATGTGAGAGGTTGAATACTCTATGGGGATCAAGGCAAAAGGAAAACGAAGCCTTTGTTTTAAAGCTGACTGAGAATGTCAGGTACACAGCAGCTGAGCGTGAAGGTAAGGAACAGGACTCTGGGGTTCCAGGCAGCTACCTACAACCGTCAGCAGGATCTGCCTCAGTGCAGGAGGAGTTTAATAAGTTTGTCTTGTCAGGCAAGTCTGCACAGTTGAAGGAGACCCAAGTGGACGTTCCCTTCCACCCTGGGGGATAATCCTCACAGAAGGCAGCATTGAAAGGAAAGATTAGACTCATTGCTGTAGTAATTGCACAGGATCTTGTCTCTGCGTGAAGAATGTGTGAAGGGATTTTTTTCCCCCTGTTGTCCTGGGGTTTTGACTAAACAGAAGGGAAATGTCTTTGTTGCACAAATCCTAAATTGATAGACCTGCCCGTCAGGGACTTCTTCCTTTCCAGCAGTTAGGGTACAGGCACTTCCTGCCTCAGACAATAAAACAAAAGAGTTGAAGCAAGACGGTCATGTGACCCTGGAGGAGGGGCTGGTAGCTGGATGCAAAGCTACTGCACATTGTTCAGTCCCCTTCTTGGTGTTGCCCTCAGTATGGTATATAAGAGAATTCTTAGGGATGGGTCTCTGGTTTTTGTGTGTGTGTGTGTGTGTGTGTGTGTGTGTGTGTGTGTGTGTGTGTGTGTGTGTGTGTGTGTGTGTGTGTCTGTGTGTCTGTGTGTGTGTGTGTGTGTGTGTGTGTGTGTGTGTGTGTGTGTTGTGTACATGAGCACTTTTAGAGAGTTATGTACTCCTGTACACACTCACAGAGGCCAGGAGAAAACATCTGATGGCCTGCTTCATGACTATCTACTGTGACAAGAGTCTCAGTTAATAGTTCAGTAAGTTCCAGTCATCCTCCTGCCTCTACTCCTCCCCCTGCCCAGTTCTTGGATTACTGGTACTCATTTTTCTTAGGAAGCTCCTAAGAAAGTGACTGCAATGAAAAGGAAGTGAAAATTAGAGCAATGAAATCAACAAGACAGATCAAAATGTACGAACTTATTTGAAGAACTCTTGCTTTGCCCCTTCCAACATTTCTGAGGACTTTTAATTCTTGACTCCACCAGAAAGGCAGTAGGGAACTGTGAGCTTTTCCGGGAGCCCAGAACAGAGAGGCCTCCCCTGCTTTCTCTACCCAACTATTTACCAAAAAGCATCAGACTGCTGGAAAGTGTTTCTAAATACTTCATTTTTATAGTTTAAGAATTTGGATTTGGGCTTCATACTGACTTTTTCACAATTTAATATAAGTCAAACTCTATGCTTCCCCAAAAGACCCTATTCATGTTCTGGATTATAAACACCATGTGATTTTTTTTTTCCATTTCGAGCCTAGAGTTTTTTAATCACTATCATTTTTGAAAGCTAGTATCTTTCTGTTCTGTCATTATTTCTTGTAATATCATTCTACTTTCCCTCTGTGTCTTTAACTTCACACTGTCTTCACTGTCGTGTACTAACCCAAACAAAGACATTGTCCAGCAGCTCAAGTCATGCAGAACATTGAGCGTGATGTACCTTGTGGTGTTGTCTTTTCTGGAATACCTGGCTTGGGGAAATCTGCACTTATAAAACAGACTCCTGTTTTTGCATTTGCAGATACCAATAAGTAGTGGCCAAACAAAAGCTCTGAGTGAGTAGGGAACTGAAGTTTTCCCTGTCTTTAGAAGCCATCTTAATTGTGAGTGTCTGATCCTCCTGAATGTCTGTCCCCACCTGTCTCCACCGGAGCCATTGATGATGGTAGATAGTTATTTTCCCAAAGTGATTAAGGTTTAAAATCAAATTCTTGCCCTTTCTTTTAACTATTCTACCCAAAGAAAAATAACTTTACCTTCTTACTATAGTCCTGCTTATGAAATCTGGGCAGAACTATATGTAACTTGCATGGTTTCTGTTAATTAAATGAAATAATTCTCCCAGAGCTCCTGGCTCCAGGTTTGATACAGAGATCTTCAGTGTCACGGTCTAGTGAGAGCTTCCATAGCTCCCACACCTTTGAGATTGAAGGGGACCGAGAAGCATTGACCTGTGAGGAAATAAATGGCACATGCTAAATCACACAGCTTCTAGAAGATAAAACCAGGCCAACAGAGGGACCAACAATCATAACAAATGCATGTACAATAATTAACATCAGCATCTAGGTGCAAAACATCATTTTTGATGTACCTAGGAGGGAAATCCTCTCTCGGGTACCTTCTTTTTGCCTGTTCCCAAAAGGCTTAGGCGACATCTCGACATGGGAATTGACCTCGGTTTGAGTACCTACCACAGCCTGGAGTTGAGGTGATGGTCATGGTTGCACGAGGAAGCCTGAATAAATCCCAGCAGCAGCAGGTATGGACTCCAGGAGGCTTGGGCAGATTCTCAGTGGCTGCTCAGCTGATACCCTCACTACCTCAAGGGTAAACGTGAAGCAAAGAACAGCTAACCACTGCATCTTAAAATTGTTCAGTCACAAAACCCGAGGACTTCCCAAGCTATTGCAGGAAGGGTCTAATATTTTCCCCTAATCTGTCAAGGAGTGTGCAGGCTTGCTCTGTAGATCTACATGTGGCTTGAGTGACACAGGGGACACTGTTACACATTTGGCATTCCAACTTGGCCTGTGTTTTATGCTCGGTAAGACAAACCCGCTCACCGTTGTTGGCTGTCCCGGCAATGTCAAATTGCTAAGAAAGTTTGAAAACGCTTCCCCTCCACTTTTATACTTCACTGTCTGGCCACATTTTTTGCGTAGCACTGTCCCGTCATAACTTGTCCTCCGAACTCAGAGGATGACCAAGAAAGCAGCAGCATTAAGATCTATTTTCAATCCTGAAAATAGAAAACCTGGAACAAGTTCGCGGCAGCTATTCCGAGCTTTATATATAAATCTTGGCATCACAAAGTGTGAATATTGATACCAGGTACACCTGTTTGGTGCTTCTGGATTCCAAGCCAACTGCTTGCCAGCTGTACATCTGCTGGAAGTGTCTTTCCTCTGAGCTTCTGTTTTTTTTTTTCATTTGTAAAATGTGGACCTTGTGTTTATAAATTCCTAACACGCTGCACAGGAACTGGCAAGAAATTTTGTTCCATATTGAATATTTGAGGGTCAGAGTCTAAGATTTACAGTGTTAGTTGACCCCCATATCTATGCTTTCCGGGGGATGAGCACCCTGTGAGCTTTAAAATGCAGAGTTGTGATGCTCAGTGGGTATTATGAAGAAGGTGAAAGTTTATACAGACCACAGTGTTTAGAGATCAGGATTATGGGGAGTGATTAGTATTGGATAAGGCCAGCAAGGTAGGACCCTATTATTAAAAGTTGGTGGTTTTCTAAATGTACAGAACACATGAAACTCAAGAAGGATGACCAAAATGTGAATGCTTCACTCCTTCTTTAAAAGGGGAACAAGAATACCCTTGGCAGGGAATAGGGAGGCAAAGTTTAGAACAGAGACTGAAGGAACACCCATTCAGAGCCTGCCTGAAATGTGGCCCATACATATACAGCACCAAACTAGATAAGATGGATGAAGCAAAGAAGTACAGGCCGACAGGAACTGGATGTAGATCTCTCCTGAGAGACACAGACAGAATACAGCAAATGCATAGGCGAATGCCAGAAGCAAACCACTGAACTGAGAATGGGACCCCCGTTGAAGGAATCAGAGAAAGGACTGGAAGAGCTTGAAGGGGCTCGAGACCCCATATGAAAACAATGCCAAGCAACCAGAGCTTCCAGGGACTAAGCCACTACCTAAAGACTATACATGGACTGACCCTGGACTCTGACCTCATAGGTAGCAATGAATATCCTAGTAAGATCACCAGTAGAAGGGGAAGCCCTTGGTCCTGCTAAGACTGAACCCCCAGTGAACTAGATTGTTGGGGGGAGGGCAGCAATGGGGGGAGGATGGGGAGGGGAACACCCATAAAGAAGGGGAGGGGGAGGGATTAGGGGGATGTTTGCCCGGAAACGGGGAAAGGGAATAACACTCGAAATGTAAATAAGAAATACTCAAGTTAATAAAAAAAAAAAAAAGTGTGTGTTAACACTACAGGAAGCATGTAGAATTGTGTCTCAACCCACAGCACTTTCTTGGGCAACTTTGTTAATGTGAAGCTTCTCGAACCCAGCATCCAGCATTTGTAGTCCAGCCTCTCTTGAGCAAGGCCCTGGGTTTGTAAAGTACCCTCTCTTCCCACTGCAGATGACTCTGATGCGTGTGGTTCCTGAATCGTGATTTTTAAAACAGTGGATGGAAAAGGGTAGCATGAGAAGTCCTTGGGTAAGAATGGGTCTGTATCTTGAATACGTTGATAAATACACGGACCTACACGTACAAAACAAGTCCATAGAATCAAATCCGCACATGTGATCAATCCCAGCTCTCAGTACGTCACTTCCCATGCTTTACCACCCTGGTGTTTTACATACAACGATGAAATATTCAGACGATTGTTCCTTAATAAACCAATGAATTAGCCATCTGCTGGCTTGATCAGGCTGACTCTATTAGGTTTCTGTGATGTTTCTCGGTCAGGTGAACAGTTCTACAACTTGAACCTAAAAATAAAATGCTTTCCATTTCCTGTGCACAGGCCCTCCATCGTGGTTAGTGAAATGGGTGGATTAAATGTGCTGTTTAAGGACACTGGGGAAGCCAACGCTCCAGAAAATGGATCATGCTCTTTACTGAAACAGACCCCTTTGTTCTTTCAGCTCTACTCTACACAGTCTTCTCCACAGATAATTTAAGATTAGCTAGGGGTGTTTAGGAATTTGAGGTTCCCACTGATGGCGGTAGTCAATTTCATGTTAATATATCCTTTTGGATACAATTAACCACCGTATGTTTATTCAAAGGGGAGATGAGCTGTATGTATTCAGTGGACCAGGGAATGTTTTCAGCTCTCATGAGAGTATTGTGGTTAGGTTGAGGACAAAATTCTAATATTTTTTAAATTCATGATTAAATATCCATGGTAAATCATATAATATAATATTTGCTTCCAAATAACCCAAGGAGGAAGTGAGAAGGAGCTTAGAGGGAGAAAGATTGAACCCAGATACCTCACTGATGAATCTGGATGTTGGGTACATTGGGGGTCCATTATCCACTTCTTTGGGTTTATAACCTATTGGAAATGTTTCACGTGAAATGGTTAAAGAAACAGGGAGATAAAATTAGAAGTGCATCTTTAGAGAATTCTTTAAGGTAAAGTCTAACCTTCACATTTGTGCTCATCTGAAACATGGAATAAACCAGTAGGAATTTCAGTTTTCCTTTAAAGGGCATAGAGTATTCCTGTATTTACCACTTCGGAACCGTGGGCTCCTGCCTTCTGCAGGCTGCAGACAGCTGTCTGTCCAACTTGGCCCCCACAGTAAACATCAGCTATTTTAGACCTCAGTTTTACATCAAAAAAGAGTAAGGGAAATATTTCAGAGATATTATTGCTTTATTGTTATTTTTATATTCTTAATTCATTTAGAGACCAGGTTATCTCAAAAGATTTCCTGCTTAGAGTTTCTTTCTGGTTCCTTTTGTTGTTGGGAGCAGGAGATGGTCATAGGCAGCCAGTCTTTAGGAGAGAGGTTGCAGGGCCCTTAGAACCAGAGTTAAAATGCCAGCAGGAAGATGCTAAGTTGGTTAAAGGACACAAGCGTGAGGAACTGAGTTCAGATGGCCAGTTAAAATTCACCATAGTGGCAGCCTGAACCCCTATGCAAGGGGGTGGGGCAGAGGGAGCTGACCTGGGCAGATCTCTGAAGCTCTATTGGCCAGCCACCATAACCAAATACATGAGCTTCAGAGTCACTGGAAGACCTTGTCCCCAAAAAATAAAGATGGGGAATGATTAAGGAAAGACTCTCAATGTCAATCTCTGGCCTTTACACGTGTGCAGCCATGTATACCCACCACATACACACTTGCTGTACCCATTCACACTAACAAGATAACACAGCACACACAGAGAGGGTGAAGGAAGAGGAGAGGAGAGGAGAGGGAATAGGGACAGGGAGAGGAGAGGAGAGGAGAGGAGAGGAGAGGAGCGGAGCAGGAAAAGACAGAGACAGAGAATAAGTTAGGGAATTAAGAGAAGTGGACTTGAACCCAGGCTTGGGAGACATACTCATGCATGGCTGCGTGTACCTTTCACCCACTCATAAAAACCCTCTTGTCTTTTAAAAACACATTTTCCCTGTCCTTGCATTTCTAGTTAATAAATGGTGCTTACAAACAGCTAGCTCTCGAGTAATCTTGAAACTGCACACAAAGTTCCGGGAGACAAAAAAAAAAAATCTCTCTCTCTCTCTCTCTCTCTCTCTCTCTCTCTCTCTCTCTCTCTCTCACACACACACACACACACACACACACACACACACACACACACACACACACGCACATGCACACCAAACAGCAAGCTAAAACTCTGGAATGGCTAACCCTTATCTTTCTCCCAGCAAGCATTCCTTGAGGATTTCCAGTGTGTCAAGTAGTTTAGGTACCTTAAAAGTTTCAGCCTGTTTGGAGACGAAATGTGCAAGTGACTGGAGAAACACCATAGCGGCAATTAAAAACGGACCAACAGTCCTGAAATAAAATGACCCACATTGTGTCGATATATACTTGCAAAATGAAGTATGTGGCTAGCAATCATAGATGTTTTTAAACCATCTCAAAAATAGAATTCTGCCACTTAAAAAAAAACAATGAACCCAAATAGATGTACCAGTTTCCCTAGAGTCAGGTTGCTGCTGACCCTCACTTTAAATAAAATACAGCTGTAGGACATTTTTGTTAGCATTCGCTAAAGGCCGGTGCTGTGTGAGCTAAGCCACATTGATTATTTTTCTCTTCCCTTTTAACTTACAGGTAGGAATTATTACTTCTGAGTCTGAGGTGAGGAAACTCAATAAGGTTAAGTAAGGAATGGAATCAATAGTGTGAAGGGGTTGAACTAGGCCTTGGTTGAGACCCACATGGTGTCTCCTTAATCACACATTCCAAACATTCCTGTTGATTTTATTCCAACACAACACAGGGAGACAGTAGTTCATTCAGGAAAAAATGGTCTTTCGATTCTGCTGTTTTTATTACCTCGGCCAACAGCAAAAGGATGTAGTTAAAACAGCTCATTGTTCTTGCTTGTGGAAACCATGGACTTCCTGGTGGAGGCTAGCTATGTGTTTAAGAATACAAACCCCCCATGCTACTTATGCCAACATGATACGGGCTAAAGTTATCTGAGAGGAGGAAACCTCAGTTGAGAAAATGTCTCCAAAGATCCAGTTGAAGGACATTTTCCTAATTAGTAATGGATGGGGAGGACCCAGTCCACTGTGTACAGGGCCACCCCTGAGCTGATAGTCCTTGGTTCCCTGAGAAAGCAGACTGAGCCAATAAGCAGCACTCACCCGTGGTCCCTGAATCAGCTCCTGTCTCTGGGTCCCTGCCCTGTTTGAATTCCTGTCCTGACTCTCTTTGTGGTATACTATTGATGCAGAAGTGTCAATGAATTAAACCCTTTCCTCCCCAAGTTGTTTTTTGTCATGGCGTTTATCACAGCGATCCAACCCTAACTGAGACGGCCAATTTCTTTCACCTTTCCATGTGTCTCCGTTGCTTTGCATTATGACGATGCCTGACTTAAACAACTTGAAGAGTGAGAAGGTTTATTTTGAGCTCATGAACTCTGGGTGTGTCAGTACATCATGAGAGAGAGAGCATGGCAGAGAAGTTAATGGTGGTAGGAACAAGTGGGGAAGTCTATGCACATCATGACAGGAGAGAGGAAAGAACCCTGGACTGTATAGGACCTTCAATGTCCCAACCTTGATGGCCTCTGTTGACCAACTAGACTCACCCCCTAAAATTTCCCCAGCTGTGGAACAAGAGTATCAAATATGAGCCTGCAAAAGGATGTTTCAGATTCAAGTCATAACATCACCTAGAAAACACTCCTAGTGACCAAGGGGACCAAGAGGGAAGAGTATTGAGCAAAAGGCGAACCTTGGGGAACTGAATAGTTCTTTAGTATTTTGGATCCCTCCGAGCTCAGAAATAGTGAATCCTTCTGATGGATAATTGTGAGATGTTTTATGGAAATTTTTTTAAAGATGTATTTATTTATTTTTATGTTTGTGTACACTGTCACTTGTTGGGAGAAATGCCCTTGAAGCCCTCCATTGTTGATGCTATTATTATGGTTAGAATTAAGTATGACTGGGTTCATGGAAAATCCCCAGCCAGCTGCAGAAGGCTATTACAAATCTGGTGGTCAAAATGAATAATAATAATAATAATAATAATAATAATAATAATAATAATAATAATATGATACGTCAAGATAACCAATGCAATGACCTGTAACCTTTCTGAAAAACCAACATCCTGCTGACTAATAGATATGACAAACCTGTGACCTTTCTGACAACCTGTCAACATCAGCCTACTCCCTGACCACACGAATATTATGTCCTTGGCCTGCGTAAATGTTTCTTACTTCCCCCCTCCCTCTGTTACCCATGCTACGGTATAAATTCAGCCTTGGGGAAAAATAAAATGGTCACCTTGATCAGACTCTTGTCTTGATGTCCTTCTTTGCGTCCCTTGTCCCCCATTCTCTTCCAGGTAACCTTCAGACCCCTTGCTTACAGTCACTCTCTTTAAACACTCCAGAAGATACTAATGGTTGTGAACCACCATGTGGTTGCTGGGAATTGAACTCAGGACCTCTGGAAGAACAATCAGTGCTCTTAACCACTGAGCTATCTCTCCATCCCCTTATGGAAATTTTATAACACTTGGAATTCTGAATGATGTCTGTCATTAGCACTGGGAGCATCCTGTAGATTCTATTCCAACACTATCTTTCCTGAGTCCCATTCTTAGAAGCCAGAAACCCTACCTCTGAGCATAGTGTCCAGGGTGATTTGAATGAGAATGGCTTCCAGGGGCTTATATGCTTATATATTCCCAGTTGGAGGAATAGTTTAAAAAGGTTTAGAAGGTGTCATATTGTTGGAGAACGTGTTCCTGGGGATGGGCTGTGAAGTTTCCAAAGATTGCACCATTTCCTGTGAGTATTTCTCTTCCTCTTACTCATGAAACAGGATGGGAGCTCTAGGCTGTTCCTGCTCCCATCATCTCTTTGCTCTACCACTGTGGCCTCTAACCGGATGGAATTGTAAACCCATTAAATGCTTTCTTTTGTAAGTTGCCTCGCCCATGGTGTTTTGTCATAGCAACTGAAAATTAACTAAGACAGTGTGTGAGCTGCGAATGTTTCCTGGAGCTTGGGAACAAATGGAATTTTGGGTAATCTCTGCGAAGTCTGCTCGCAGCCAGTGAACTGTGTAAAGGGAAAGTATTATTTTTTACAAGTTGCCCAGGGAGATTGAAAATAACTTCTCTGTGTTCAGTCTGAAGGAAGCCTACCCTCAACTCTGAGGTTTTCCTGAGTCATAAACTGGCTGCAGCTTCTAATGTATATATAAGGTTTATGCGTATGTATTTGTGAATTTTTTTAAAGTACAAAAAAAGGTCTGCCCCTGGGCCTTAATCATTTGGGAATGTTAAATCTGGAATCAAGAAGAGTTCAGTGGGTTTTGGTTTTGTCTTTTGGTTTTTGGGGTTTTTTTTGAAACAAGAGTTAGTTTACCTGAAAGGCTGGTTGGTTACATCATCTGCCTGTTCTTTTTTTCATTATTCCATAAATACTTTTTCATGTAATAACCCACTCCAGGACATGGGTATCCGTGTGAACACCAGAACACACTAGGGTAAAATTCTGTCAAGTAGGTGGACTCAGGTAGAATGGCTTGAAGGAAAACCTTCAAGCCAGGAAGACTCCACACCCTAAGATAGGGCCATTTTTCTTCCGTCTGGATTCCCGTTGTCTGTGATAGTGAGAGGGCTGGGGGCCCTATAAATGGACACATGCAATAATTTGTTGACTCAATAAGAGTGTGCAGGCGAGACAGCACTCCATGGGAGTCAGATGGAACGTAATCTCGCCCAGAGTAGGGAGGCACCCACATTTTGGGATTAAGGAATCAACTTCATAAATTATTAAGCCAGGAGTTGCAGACATAATCAGGGTGCCTCTCAAATTTTCTTAATGCATAAATTGCTTATATATTGGTATTCTTGGTCAAAGCTTTCTTCCTCGCATCCTGTTTAAATCCTCGCCCTTGTACAATTTTCTTTCTTCTGACCACCCTGGCTCATGCTGAGCCTACCCCACTTATGAATATTGTAATCTAATAAGCCTTATCACTATTACTTCGGAGTAGAAGATCCAATTAGTCACATTTGGAAACGGTTAATTCTACCCCTTTGCCCTTGGGGACAGTGGCTGCCAAGCTTCCGCTCCTCTGCTCCTCTGCAGTCTCATTCCAAGGTCCCTGCTACATCCTGCTGGAACCATTTGCATTTCAGCCTCTCTGAGAAAGCCTAATGCAGCACAGCTTACAGTAATAAAATATGCATTAGGATACTACAGGGTAGTCCAAGGAGTGGCAGTGTGTCCAAATCTGAGGTCTGCACCCACATTTCCTAAAGCTGGAGGCTTCGGCAAGCCCTGATAACTACAGGGCACATATTTGATTTCTGATGCCCAACTGACACATTTTGTCAGTACTGTGAGTTCCTCTCCAGTTACTGCTCACGGTTCAAAGCATGGCTCACCCTTGAAGCACCACCCTTCACAGTCAAGAGTCAGAAGGTAGTGGCAGACTTCTATTTCTTTTAACGAAATAAGTATCTATCCTCAGTTAGCCTTGAGAAGGAGGCAGATGATATCCTAAGGATTATGGGCCCTTGAGGAACAGATTGAAGAAGTGGAGATCGATGACTGTGGTGGATCATTGCCTACTGTAACTGATTAGAAGATCAACAGCCAGTGAATAGTTGCTTTGGGAATAAGTAAAATTCTTTATATTCTCTCTCTCTCTCTCTCTCTCTCTCTCTCTCTCTCTCTCTCTCTCTCTCTCTCTCTGTGTGTGTGTGTGTCTGTCTGTCTCTCTCTCTGTCTCTCTGTCTCTCTCTCACACACACACACATACACAGACACACACACACACACACACACATTTTATTCATTTGACAGAGAGAGAGTAGTAAAACAAAAACAAACAAAGATGTAGCTGTTGTGTTTCTTCAAACCTCTACTTGTAAATAGGGATAGAAGGTTCCGATCGAAATCAAACACTGTGAAGCATGTTACAGTTCTGACCAAAAACTTAGACTCTAAGTCGAGAGATCATAGTCAGGGGCATCAGGCTGAGTTTGGGGCTTAGGAGGGGCTCTTTTCAATCTAAGCAGGCAAGATAAGTGGCTTATCCTGGTATTTAGAATTCTCTACAGTACGATGCTTTCAAAAATAACTGTTAATATTTCTTCACTGCCTTGTTTGGCAACATGTCTGCCATTTTGTCCATCAAGAGACAGAGTCTATTTGCAGCCTCTGAAGAATTACCTAGTCTTTGGATTTGTTTTGTGATGTACAACGTAAATAACATTTTGTAGACTCAAGGCTAGCCCTTAAGATTCCCTACACTTTTGAAGTCTGTCCTTGGAGCACAGGCACTGTTCTGAGAATGTTCTTAGCTAGGTTTTCTACTGCTTTGGCAAAACATCTGGCCAAAAGCAATGAGGAGGAAGTGGTTTATTTCAGTTTACAACTTGTAGTTCATCATCTAGGGAAATCAAGGCAGAAACTCAAGGCAAGAACTTAGAGGCAGGAACTGAAGCAGAGGCCATGGAGGAGTGCTGCTTACTGGCTTGCTCTTCAGAACACGTTAATCCTGCTTTCTTAAACACATCAGGACCACCAGCCCAGAGGTGGCACCACCCACAAGGGCCTGGATCCTCTCATATCAATCACTAATAATAAAGAAAATGCACTAGAGACTGTCCTGGAGGCTAATATTATGGAGAGATTTTCCTCAATTGAGAGTCTTTCTTCACAAACAACTCAAGCTATGCCAATGTGACATAAAACTATTCAGCACAGAGTCACGTAGAAAAGCCAGTCCCACATAATGAGGATGTGTGGTGAAGCAGAGAACGGAGACACCCAAGCCAATACCTCTATCAAGTGCATGTATACGTGAGGTCATCTTAAACCTTCTGAATGCAGGAGCACCGGTGAGCTCAGCTGATACCAGGGGAGGAAGAGTTCCACCAACCCACAGAGTCAAAAGCCATAATAAACCTCTGATGTTTAAAGCCAATGAGTGGGAAGCTCTTTATGTGGCTGAGACACTCTCAATAAATGGCTTTAATGTTTGGGCTTTCGAAGAAGAACCATCTTCGTGGCTGTAGCACATTGAAGGGACGAAGGAAAGCAGAGCTCACTGTTTTTGAGGGGGGAAATTACGACAGAGTTACCAAGTGTGCTACGGCTGAGAAATACAACCCAGAGAGACCCTCAGATGGTCAGTGCTCTGTGCTGTCAGTGCCGCAAGCGTGGTTGCCCATCACATAGTAGGTATTGGTAGGAGGTATTCTTGGCTATTCGGTTGCTTATAGAATAATGGTACCTATTATGGCGGTTAGAACTTGCCTGCTTTGGGAATGAGTGTTAGCACCAGAGAGCCTGCTGTTCCTCTGGGAGATGCTGATCACAGGCAGCAGCCTGCTGGGGCATACACTTTACACAAAGGGTTCACAGGCAATGCAACCACCCAGACACTCCTAACTTGAAATACTGCGCCACTGGGCCTGGGAACTAAGCTAGAGAAAGGTAAAGGAGTCTGAGCTACTGAAGGATTCCCCGCTGTTGGCTTGCTTGTCGTGGGATTCTCTTCCTTTCTAGCAAGGTTCTTTGTTGGGAGGGATGGCTGGTTGGTTTGGTTTGGTTTGGTTTCCATTTTCCAAATATGTTATAGCCTTTCGAGAGAGTAGCTAAAAGGAACACGTGGCAGAGTTTACTGCAATAAACATGTGTGGTGGCTTCTCCAGTGTTGCCCTAGCTCAGTCTTCAAAGCCGGTGTATTCTTGGCTCCTCTTTACATGTGAATTGCAGAGGAGGGATTCTGGACGTAGCAAAACCTCTACCATGCTGATATTTCAGTAGACCCCTCTCCCCAGTGAAGGACCGGAAAGTCACTCAGGTTTCTGACTTCATCTTTAAGTCTGTCTCTGTGCGTTTCCTTTGTGACTGTGTGAAAACTCATTTAGGGAAGAAACGATGATGAGAGATGCCTATTAAGCACCTCTTATGTGCTTGACACTTTATGTCACTTTGTTGGGTACTAATAACAGTCCTGCAGTGTCGAGGCGCCAGGCCAACTCAGGTCTGTTTGTCTTCTAAACACAGTTTCCACACCACCATGATTTTAAATATCTAGTGAACTCCAACCGATGTCGCCATCTTTCTAGGGGAACTTGTTGCCTCAAAAAATGACTGTCCCCAGTGTGTGTGTGTGTGTTGTGTGTGTGTGTGTGTGTGTGTGTGTGTGTGTGTGTGTGTGTGTGTGTGTGAGAGAGAGAGAGAGAGAGAGAGAGAGAGAGAGAGAGCTCGAACAAGCAAGAATCAGTGGGGAACCTCAGTGGAGAAAAAAAAATAGGCTACAGGTAAATCTGTAGGGCATTTTCCTAATTAGAGATTGGTTTGGGAGGACACGGTTCATTGTGAATGACACCATCCCTGGGCTGGTGGTCCTGGGTTCTATAGGAAAGCAGGATGAGCAAGCTATGAGGAACAAACCAATAAGCAGCATCCCTCCATGGCCTCTACATCAGTTCCTGCCTCCAGGTTTCTGCCCTGTTTGAGTTCCTGCCCTGACTTCCTACAGTGGTGAACAGTGGTGTGTAAGCATAAGAAATATAAACCCTTTCCTTTCCAAGTCTCTTTTTGCCATGAGGTTTCAGTACCGCAGCAGTCACCCCAGTACAGTAGTGGTGCATGTATTGTGTGTGAGGATGTAGAGGCCAGGGGTTAGCTTTGAGTGTTTTCTCCAGAAGTCCTCAGCTTTATGTTTTGAGGTAAAGTTTCTCACTGGCCTGGATCTCACTTAACTTGATTAGGCTGTCTAGCCACTGAGCCCCAGGGACATCTGCCCCTACCTCCCCAGCACTGTGGTTACATGTGTACACCATTGCTTCTGGCTGTGTGTGTGTGTGTGTGTGTGTGTGTGTGTGTGTGTGTGTGTGTGTGTGTGTGTGTGTGTGTGTGTGTGTTCTGAGGAACAGAGTCAGAAATGTTTTCATATATGTTATTAAGTCAGTAGGGAATACTCCAAACTTTTTTCTTTTTAGTGATATTTTAGACAGCTTCTCAATATGGAGCTTTGCTGGACCTCCAGCTTGAGATCTCCCTGCCTCTGCCTTCAAATGCTGAGAACACTGCCAAATAGGGCCTGGGAATCCTGGGTGCAGAGCTTATGAGCTGACTGGGTGCAGAGCTCATGAGCTGACTGGGTGCAGAGCCCATGAGCTGATGGAGAGTTAGCCGATCACATGGTGATTTCCAGAGCCTGTCCAACCTGTTTTCCTCTTCATTCTATCAGCAGCAAGACTACGTCCATGTTTGGTGTTCCAAATACCAGCAGTGGCCATGCCCTCGGTAACATGCCGACCTTTCAGTAACCGTGGTTTTGTCACACCCCGGCCCTGAAGTAACCACACTAAAGTGGCCCGCAGGTACCTAGAGTTTTTTTTTTTCCTGTAATCAAAGTGGGAGCAAAAGCACAAAACCAAAACAAGTTCCTAAAAGGTTTGGTGTTTGCCTTCTAATATTAGAAGATATTAGAAGAAAATATCTTCTGTAACGTTATCAATTAATTGATGGGAAAAGTATACTTTATTTTTCAAAAAAAAAAACTAAGACCTTCTTTTTCCCACTTTAGTTAAATTCCCTATATCTTTGAAGCTCTCTTTACTTATCTTTGACTACATAAGTCAGTTTCAGAAAGCACAATGAGTTGTTGTTTTGTTTTTCTTAAAGAAAATGGACATTCATTGGAACAGATTTTACGATATTTTTATTTTTATTTATTTGTGTCTGGGACGGGGGTGTGGGGGCATGCCCTCAGAGGCCAGAAGAGGCTTTGGATCTCCTGCAGCAAGAGTCACAGGCAGTTGTGGGCCTCGTGAGGTGGGTGTGGAGAACTCACTTCCGATGTCTGGAAGAGCAGCAAAAGACGACGACTGAGCCATCTTTCCAGCACCTAGAACAGGTTTTTAAAATTTGCTTCTATTTCTCATTATGAAACTTCCATTTCATAGTGCACTCTTGGGGCCGGAAGACTGTAGACTGAGAGTGATATTGCCTACATAGTCCTGTGATCCAGCTGCACATCAACTGAGGGTAGCCATTTCTAGAGATAAAGATCCATGCTATGGGTTCTGGATGATCCCCTCCCTCGTGGCTTCATATTCACATCAGGATGCATGTTCTTCCTTCAACCTTTAATTCCAGTGCTCCATTCATGAACACTTAAACCGAACCATCACAGGGAGAGGAGACCAAATCCGTGATTGTTCAATCAGAGCAAACTGTGTTGTGAGTGCACTCGGGACCAGCCAGCCGGCTCATCTTAAGTCAGGATTTGAGAGAGCAACCCCTGCTAGCCTCTTGAAGTCCCTTTTATAGGAGAGATAAAGTGTTACAGGAGTGAGAGAAGTGGATGGTATAAATTGTTAGAAAGACTCAGTGAAAGGGAAGCAAGAAGGGTAAGAATGTATGTCCTGTGAATGGGGTCACAAGTTTAGTGTAGGTTGAAACACAGGCTTTGCAGTTTACATCAGGTAAGAAATGGGAACTTATTCTTAATTACAAACAGAAACCTTCACTTGCAAGGACTTAACATGGGAAAAACAGAAACTTATTCTCGTCCTAACTGCAGAAGCTTTAACCTGCAAAGTATATTTTCCTGTTTTGGTCCCATGGTAATTTTCTTCAAAGACTTCAAAACCTTCCATGGCAAGAGCAGGTGGCTGGTTTTCAAAAAGCAATGTGAACTTTGAAGTGAACGCTGTGGTTCCCACACAGACTTTGAAAGTTGTTTTAAACCGTTAGAAATTGACAGTGACTTCTATCTTCTTGAACCAGCAGCTCGATGTATGGTGTTCTAGATAGTTCTTTTGTGAGTAGATTTTCCTTCCAATGAAGATCAGAGGACTCGTAACCTCAGTCTTATAATCAGATGAAATGGTCTGTAAAGCCTTTTCTTTCAGGTCCTTCCCAAAGATTCAGTTGAAGCTCTTTAACTTTGTATTGTATTTCCATCTGCCTGATCACTGTCGCCAGAGACTCAACTTCTGATTTTCAAAGAATTGTTGGTACAACATAGTGATTTATAAATCTTTGCATGCTATCTTAGTTAGGGTTACTATTGCTATGATGAAAATCCAGGATGAAAAGCAACTCCCAGGAAAGGGTTTCTTTCACTCACAGTTCCATATAACAGTTCATCATCAAAAGTAGTAACTTAATCAGGGCAGGAGCCTGGAGGCGTGAGCTGATGCAGAGGCCATGGAGGAGCGCTGCTTAATGGTTTCCTCTTCACGGCTCACCTCAACCTGCTTTCTTACAGAATCCAGGACCACCAGTCAAGGGATGAAACGACTCACAATGGACTACCTACCCCCAAACCCCCAACAATGGACTGAGTCCCTCCACGTCAATCACTAACAAAGAAAAATGCCCTAAGGCTTGCCTATAGCCTCATTTTATGGAGGCATTTTTATCGAGGGTCCCTCCTCTCAAATGGCTTTAGCTTGTGTCAAGTTGACATAAAACTATCCAGCATGTATGACATTTTCATTATCTATTCATTGGTTGATGGATGTCTATGCTGCTTCCATTTCTGGTACAGCATTAAACATGACCAAGAAAGTATCTTTGTAGCAGAATGTTGAGTGTTTTGGGTCTATGCCACGGAGCAGTATAGATGGGTCCCATGTATAGATTTATTTTCATCCTTTTGAAAATTCTCCCCAATGATCTCCTTAAGGGATGCACCAGTTTGCAAGGCCACTGCCGAGATCCTCTTTCCCTACATTCTCACCAGCATTTCCTGTCAGCTGTTCCCATGATCTGAGCTGTTCTGGCTGGGATAAAATGAAATATCAAGGGAGTTTTAATTTGCACTTCTCCGATTGCTGAGGATGTTGAAGACTTTTTAGATATGTCTTAGCCATTTTTATTTCCTCATTTGAGAACTCTTTGTTCAGATCCAGAGCCCATTTTTAATTCTGTTGTTGGCTTCCTTGATCTCTTTTGGTTTCTGTATATCCTTTATATATTCTGGGCATTAATCCTCTACCAGATGTATAGCTGACAAGAATCCTTTCCCACTCTCTGGGCTTCCTCTTCACTTGGTCAATTCTTGCCTTTGCTGTATGGAACATTTTTAGCTTTAGGAGGTCCCTTTTGTCATTTATTTGAGCCTTAATTTCACAATTTCAATTGAAGTCTAGAATTTGAGAAACAAAAACCTGTAATTACAGCATACTTCCCACCAGAGGCGGTGATGTATGTCAAAGACATTTTAGTGAATACTGAACTGTAGAAGTGATTTTTTTTCCTGACATAATTCCGCATTTTACCATTCTATAATTCATGCTCCTTTATATTTCAGAACACTTAATTCCAAACAGAAGCATTGACACTCTGAAACTATTAAGCAGGGAAGAGATAACGATACAGAGAAAGTGTTTTTAAGTGAGTGTCTAGATGGCAATAATGTCTTTCCAATTGATTTTTACTGTTCTCTCTTAAAGTTTCATCTAGCCCTGGGTCTAGCTAGACTATGTGTGTTGCTTTTTCGTCTTGGATTTTTATCTTGAAATTGAATTTTTATTCTTTTAAAAAGCTTCTGGTTTCAGTAATTTTTTTTAACTCCCAAGATAATATTGACAAAACCCCATCAGCTCTTATAACCCAAATGATAGCAGGTTTAAGCTTTTATCTGCTTTGGTCACACACAGGAACATTTCATTAGTGTGTGTGTCTGCATTCAGAATCTGCTAGAATCTCAGTGTGAGTAGCAAAAATCGATCCTGGGTCTGACTCTAAAGAAATGAGGTCTTATTATTTTATTACAATTATACGAGAGAATGCCTTCACTCTGAAAGTGGCTCTCAGAATACACTTACCCAAGGGAGACCATGACTAAGTGTTAGGATGGACATCTGAGCATCTCACCTACCAGGAAAGACCACAGGTCTCCCTTTGACTGTTGTAAAAGAGAATAAGGCTCTGTAAAGCAAACTCTAGCAGATTTACCTCAAAGAGGAAGGAAAGGTCTTGATTAACTCTACTAATATACTCATAAAATAATTCACGTCACTTTAGGGAATGATTCAGGTGCTCGAAAAATTTCAGGGGACCATAATTGTCACACAGGGTTTAGTGGACGCTTCTGCTTTGTGTGATGCCCAGACATGAAGGCAAGCATAGCTGTTGTTCACCTAAGGGGCTGGGTAAAGTGCATCACTGCTTTTTCCCCTCGGCAGTCTGAGTTCCGGAATGTCACCAGGGTTACGCCATGGGATTCTGGGTTGTCACATTTCCCTCAATAAAACTAAGAGGTAGCATCAAACAACCTCTTTGGCTTTCAAAGTCTCTTCTTTGAAAAGTTTAACAGGGAAAATAGCCCCTTTCTGAGCAGGATTCCTCACTCTGACACTAATTCAAATACATTGGCCAGGAACTATTCCCTCAACCCTGAGAAGCTGCTTTCTGAACACCATGTGTCTTTGACCACACAATATGACATTTTGGTCTGAAGTGTAAAATTCTTTTGTTGAAAGGGCACTGGCCCTTTCAAAGCTGCAGACTCAGCCCACAAGGCAACTGCAGTATTTTTTGACAGACTTATGAAATCCATATAGGTACCTGTCGCTGCAGATGCATGTGGATCTCAATAAAGAAAGAGAAAGGATTGAAACAATTTGTTCAGTGTTGCTGCCACTTTCCAGAGCTGTACCAACTCAGGCAGTGGTGGGTTTTGTTTTGTCCCTTTGTTGTTGTTTTGTTGTTGTTGTTGTTGTTGTTGTTGTTGCTGCTGCTGCTTTGTTTTATTTCGTTTTATTACACTTAGGCTATTTACATTGAAGAGGTCTCATACGAACAAAATCAAAGTCATCTCCTTTATTTCTACCCAATCAGGAATCAGACTGCATTTTTTCCGTGTCATTTTATTTACTATTTACAAGGAGGCTGACCCAAAGGAAAGCCCACACAATACAGAAGAGTGAGGGCTCTGAAGTGAATATTTGGAACCCTGGGGTCAGCGTTATGGAATCTTTCACACAGCGTTCTTACCATATCTAAGTCAGTACTGCTTGTGTGGGCACTGTGAACTGACATTTTTAGTATACACATGAAAGGTACAAGTGACTTCTTTAAAGTCACTGAACTTTCTCTTTTCTAACTTGTTAATGACATCTAGTAGCGTGGTAAGTTACAGAAACAGTCAATCTTCGATGATCTCTTTAAGACAATGGTTCTCAACCTTCCTAATTCTGTTATACAGTTCTTTTATTCAGCTATTCATGTTGTTGTGACCTTCAACCATAAAATTATTTTTGTTGCTACCTCATAATTAATAATTTTGCTGCTGTTATAAATCAGTGCTTTCCTCTGATCTTAGGCAAGCCTTGTGCAAGCATTATTCGGCCCCCCAAAGGGATCATGACCCAGAGATTGAGATTTACTACTTTAAGGAAGAGTGTCCTGAGAGAGCCTGTACTGAGATAATGGACCAGACTAGTACCTGCTGAAGTCAGGTTTGAGAGTAAAGCTGCAAAGTCCAGCTAAGAGAACAGGAAAATAGGGGACTCGGGTTCAGATAGGATGCGCAGGGAATCTGTGTCAGCAGTGGGAACCAAGCTGAGCCCAAGCTCCAGGAACAGTGATTTGCTTCTCGGTCCTTGACAGATGCACCAGGTATCACAGGATGGGCTGGTGTGGGGTCACACCCTTGTGATGATAAGTGCCCATCACTTTATGGGATGCAGGCACAGGAGTTTCAGCTTCCCCTCAGTCTGGTGTGTCTGGTAAGTACTTGCGCCTAGCGTTACGCCCAGACATTAAGGCAGGCATAGCTGCTGTTCACCTGTTAAAGGAGAGGCTGAGGGATTTCTCCCCTCAGCAATCCCAGTTCAGAATGTCACCTGGGCTGTGCCATGGGACGCAAAAATCTCTGAGTTGTCACGTTTTCCTTTTAAACTAGGAGGCGGCATCGAATGATCTGTCCAGCTTATCACTCTCCTCTTTGAAAAGTTTAACAGGGAAAATAACCCCTTTCTGAATAGCGTTCCTCACTTTTACACTAATTCAAATACAATATATCTTAGCATCATAGCCAGGAACTATTCCCACAACCCCGAGAAGCTGCTTTCTGAACACCATGCGTCTTTGACCACACAATATGACATTTTTGGTCTGAAGCATAAAGCCCTTTTTTAAAAGGGCAAGAAAATAGTGAGAAGAAAAGAGAAAGAAATGGTATAAAGAGAAATTGCCTGGTTCCTTTAATAAAGCTGTCAAAATTAAACTGTATTTTTTGATCAATCATCTATTAGTCACAAATCATCTACCACAGATTGATAAATGACTTATTCTTGGGACTAGAAAGGCAATGACTGTGTACATTTATCAGAGAAACTGTAGCGACACATGGGTGTCTTCAGCCATTTCAGGAAAAATGGGCCCAAGCACTTACCAGACACACAAGACTGAGGAGAAGATGACCCTCCCTTGCCTGTATCCTATAAAGTGATGGTCACCTATCATCACAAGGGTGTGACTCCACACCAACCCATCATGTGATACCCAGTGCATGTCAAGGACCAACAAGCAAATCACTGTTGGTGGAACCTTGGCTCGTCTTGGGTCCCACTGTTGACGCAGACTACCTACACATCCTATCTTAACCGGAGCCGTCCCTTTTCTCAGATCCTGATCTCTTAACCGGACTCTAAAGCTTTCCCCTCTGTGATGGTTTGTATATGGTTGGCCCAGGGAGTGGCACTATTAGGAGGTGTGACCTTGTTGGAGTAGGTGTGTCACTGTGGGTGTGGGCTTAATGCCTGGAAGCCAGTCTACCTTCAGCCTTCAGATGAAGATGTAGAACTCTCAGTTCCTTCCTGCACCTGCCTGGATGTTGCCATGTTCCTGCCTTGATGACAATGGACTAAACCTCTGAACCTGTAAGCCAGCCCCAATTAAATGTTGTCCTTATAAGACTTGCCTTGGTCATGGTGTCTGTTCACAGCAGTAAAACCCTAACTATGAATCCCTCAAAACCGACTTCAGCAGCAGCTCCCTCACAGTACTAGTCTGGTCCATTATCTCAATACAGGCTCTCTCAGGCCACTTCTGAAAACTTTTGAACTCTGCTGCAGCCTCCTCATTTTCTACTCATTTTGAAAGCATATATATGCATTTATGTATAATATTCACTTTGTGCTGTGTACTCTGTGATATGAGTTAATATTAGCAAGTAAGATTGGAATAAAAGAATGTGTATTTGCCTCTGCTAGATTACCAAAAAAAGCGGGGTTCTATGACAATTTAATGTCACTCAAGCTTTTAAGCCTTGGGAACTTATTGATATTCGATAAATTCGGACACTGTGGAAAGACACAAATGCGTTTGTGTTTCTGGCTTAGCACAGTCACAGCAAATGGCCTAGCACCGAGACTGAAGCCATGGTAGCTCCCTATTGCTATGATGCTCTCAGAGAATGGTGTGGAACCCTTTACATTTCTCCTTCTATAGCTCCCACCCGAGTCCTCTTATTCTTCTACACCCTGAAACAACTTGTCCCTGTCAGCTGCCCCTGCTCTTCTTTTTTAAGATGACAGGTTTACTTTACACCTTATTTACACATCTATGCCACTTTGAATTTCTCTTCACATCTTTCTCCAACCTCCCTGTAAGAAGAAGACCTGGTTCTTCTTACCACAGTCTCCAACTCCTGCCACATTGTAAAACATTATTGACAAAGTGCCAGGCGCTCCTGTCAGCAGCCATGAGAAAGATTCACCCAAGAAGCTGTGTATTTCCTGGGCTACTGTTACCCTCCAAAGATTCCTTCTCCCTTCCCCAGACCCCACTCCAGGAATTACACACTTTACCTTGCCATCACCTAAACACGTTCCACTCTTAATTAATTCATTCCTCTCTATGGCCATAACGCATTGTCTCTTTGACCTCATAGAAATCTACTCTCCTGGTTTTCTATCCACCAGGCCACCATTAGGATGACATAGTAGAGGAAATACCCCTGTAGAAAGAAGAAAATGTGTGATGGTCTAAAGATGTCCACCTGCAGAATGTAAGCCCAGAGTCAAGTAATTGGTCTTGGGTGGCACTTAGAGAGATTAAAGGGTAGAGATGGAGATAACAGAGCTGGGGAGAGTAGAGAGAAGGGTCACACTCAAGATCAGGCTTATTCTAAGGGCAAGGGAGAACACCAGGAAGGTTTAAAGGGAAAGGAAAGGATGAGGTAAGGTCTAGATTTTGGAAGCCTGAATGCCCTGTGCTGTGTAGGATTGCAGAAGGTTCAAGGCAGAAGCATGAGATCAGAGTCCTGGAGGATGGGCTGATAACAAATGAGGCTTGAGCCAAGGTGTAGCCATGAAGACAGAGCTCAGGGAAGAAAATAGAAAGTTACTTAAGAGGGACACTGGGCAGAATTTGGAGATTTGGTGAAGTGGAGCTGACAAAAGGAGTAGGACCTTGGGATTTGGGACAGGTGTTCCTGGTCTAGCTGACACGTTGACCAATCTCCCTCCCTCTCACCAAACTTCTGAGCAGAGCAGCTGAAGAAGGGAAGACATATGGGTGTTGCCGCATCAAGGGGTGTCAGTGCATTGTGGTGGCAAGAGTATGGAATGGAACAGCTCACACCAGAGCAGTCTGCAAGTATACAGAGAATTCTAGTGGTGTGAGCTTTTCCCTTTTTTTCTTTCTGTATTCTATCCAGGTCTCAGACTGTGAGGGATGCCACCGCCCACACTCAGGTGGTTAATTCTCTCTGAAACCCTCAGGAGTGTACTTCACTGATCTCCTAAGCACTTCTCAATCTAGCTGACAACAAAGATTACTCATGAAAGCTATGTCATGAGAGTACTGTATACTCTCTCAAGAAGCTAAAGATAGTAGAAAATATAAAACAAAATCAAGAACAATGCTTATTTAAAAAGAATAGGTGGGTAATTATTGTTCTAGCCAATAACAATTACCCATCAAAGACTAAATTTTTAAGTCTTCTACTAAATACATTATACATTGCTTTTGCTTTGAGCAGTAATTTATCCTCTATCATTATGTCATATAAATTCAAAATATTCCTTTTCTCCTTAAAAAAATCTATTTGTTAAAGCAGTTCAGAAATAGCAGTAAGCACAGAAGGTAATTAAATGTGAGGTATAAATTTCCCCTGGGGTTGGAGGAAAAGAAGAAAATATCTACGCTAAAGCCAATCTGTTCGTGTATCTTCACATGGAAAATATTGTGTGTGAAAAATCACACACAACATTGTTGGGCTGGATATGGAGCTCAGTGAGTGGAGGGCTTGCTCTTCTTACTGAGGGAACCCTGTGTTTGAGTCTCAGTAGTGCATAACCTGGATATGGTGGTGTATACCTCTAGTTGTACAACTTGCACAGGAAGTGGAAGCAGGAAGATCAGACGTTCAAGTCAACCTTGGCTGCCTAAGAAGTTCAAGGCCAGCCTACATCAGATGCTGTCAGAAAGAAAAGTAAATAAATAATAAATGAAGGCATTTATATTGATACCTTGAATAAGTCTTAAACTAGTAGACTAATATTAACTTAAGCTACCAAGTCTGTGCGTTATAAGTAAATGATTTTACAGTTCACTAACAGCACATTTCCTTCAATGCAGGTAATGTATTTACTTGTATTTACAAGTGCTGATTTCATACAGAAGCAAAGTAAACTGAATCCCTTATCTGAAGTGACCTTCAGGATAAGACTGTATACTCTAAGAACAACAACGCCATGTTGTGCAGGAGACTGATGCCATTTCAGGTTACGGCTGTGACTCAGCTGCAGGATAAAAGCAGTCAACCGGGGACTCCATGACAGAGGACAGAGCCTGAAGAAGGGACATTTGCCTCTAAGAAAATTAGGTGCAGAACAGCCAGGCCCTGGTAAAGGGACCTCAGTGTCCCTTGTGAGGCATTTTTCACCTGGTAAGATACAGTTGGCAGGCATTGAGGATCGAGGGTGGCACCTCCCTAGGCCACACTGTGTACCTGTTTGTCTAAGTCATTTCCAGAGTGAGAAACCTGCCTTCTCATTTAAAATTAGAAACAAACACTGTGCTCTCTTCCTCACCTTCCCCGGTGTTAGCATAAATAAGTGCGAAGCAGGTTTTAAACTTGAACTTCTCGGCAGGCTCCGGGTTAAGTGAAAAAGTGTTTTCCAATAGTCCTAGAATAGCTTTGGGGCACATGGGATTAATTCGACCTCGGCACTGTGCTACACGTCACTTGATTTTCTTTCCTTGAGTTCGCCACTTTTCCGGATCACAATTGGAGCTGACTGGCTGAAGTATGTGTGGATCTGTGCAGCCTGATGTGCCTTCCTTAGAGTCTTGTTGATGGAAGCTGCAGGAACGTTTCAGAGTGAACCAAATCAGAGGACGGTTCCTTAACCCTCAAGTTAATCCCAGAAGAGAGGCACTGCTAATGTATATCACCTGTAGCCAGCAGCTGTCCCATGCTGTCAGGTTGGTATGATCGACTCTGTTATGGGACCCGGAGAGTCCTAACTAGTCTCTCTTTATTAAGCCAATAGACAGAGAGTTCCCAGTGCTCCAGCCATGTCCTCACGTCCTGTTTTCTTTCTCAAGAAGTAATATCCTCATTTATCCATCTACCAAGTCCTCTGGTACTGAATTGGCAAAATGTTACTTTCTTCATTCGCCATATCCTCCTAACCCCCACATTTAGCCGGCCCTTTTCCTCAGCATTGCTGTATCCCACTTTCTCTCTCCACTATCACCACCGGGCTCTTGGTTCAAACAAGAGAGTCTTTTGCTTCAGTCCTTTGGGTCTGGACTTAAACTCCACTTTTTTTTTTTTTTTCTCTTCTCGGAGCTGGGCAAGCGTTCTACCGCTGAGCTAAATCCCCAACCCCGTAAACTCCACTTCCTCCACGAAGCTTTCTCCGCCACCCAAGGTAATTTACATCACCTGCCAGACGCTCCACCAGCTTCTGAATTTCTTCTTCAGGATACACCTCATGTTTAGCCATGTGACCCGTGTCCCCCTCCCCAGGGTGTTAACATCTCACTGTAAGATCCTAGAAGGTGAAGAACTTTTGTCTATTGGCTGTGGTTAGGGTGGGACCTGCCCTTTGGTAGACTCAACAAATACATATTAAATGAATAAATGATAGTGGGAAAGGTTCTCTGCTGGTCTGTTTGTAATTGAATGTTTTCCTCTTGTTCATTTTTTTTTTTTTTTTTTTATTTTTTTTTTTATTAAATTGAGTATTTCTTATGTACATTTGAGTGTTATTCCTTTCCCGGTTTTCGGACAAACATCCCCTTCCTCCCCCCCTTCCTTATGGGTGTTCCTCCCACCCTCCCCCATTGCCGCCCTCCCCGACAGTCTAGTTCACTGGGGGTTCAGTCTTAGCAGGACCCAGGGCTTCCCCTTCCACTGGTGCTCTTACTAGGATATTCATTGCTACCCCCTACGAGGTCAGAGTCCAGGGTCAGTCCATGTATAGTCTTTAGGTAGTGGCTTAGTCCTGGAAGCTCTGGTTGCTTGGCATTGTTGTACATATGGGGTCTCAAGCCCCTTCAAGCTCTTCAGTTCATTCTCTGATTCCTTCAACGGGGTCCCGTTCTCAGTTCAGTGGTTTGCTGCTGGCATTCGCCTCTGTATTTGCTGTATTCTGGCTGTGTCTCTCAGGATCGATCTACATCCGGCTCCTGTCGGTCTGCACTTCTTTGCTTCATCCATCTTGTCTAATTGGGTGGCTCTATATGTATGGGCCACATGTGGGGCAGGCTCTGAATGGGTGTTCCTTCAGTCTCTGTTTTAATCTTTGCCTCTCTCTTCCCTGCCAAGGGTATTCTTGTTCCCCTTTTAAAGAAGGGTGAAGCCTTCACATTTTGATCATCCGTCTTGAGTTTCATTTGTTCTAGGCAACTAGGGTAATTCGAGCATTTGGGCTAATAGCCACTTATCAGTGAGTGCATACCATGTATGTCTTTCTGTGATTGGGTTAGCTCACTCAGGATGATATTTTCCAGTTCAACCATTTGCCCTCTGAATTTCATAAACTTCGTTGTTTTTTTTGATAGCTGAGTAATATTCCATTGTGTAGATGTACCACATTTTCTGTATCCATTCCTCTGTTGAAGGGCATCTGGGTTCTTTCCAGCTTCTGGCTATTATAAATAAGGCTACGATGAACATAGTGGAGCACGTGTCTTTTTTTATATGTTGGGGCATCTTTTGGGTATATGCCCAAGAGAGGTATAGCTGGATCCTCAGGCAGTTCAATGTCCAATTTTCTGAGAAACCTCAGACTGATTTCCAGAATGGTTGTACCAGTCTGCAACCCCACCAACAATGGAGAGTGTTCCTCTTTCTCCGCATCCTCGACAGCATTTGCTGTCACCTGAGTTTTGATCTTAGCCATTCTCACTGGTGTGAGGTGAAATCTCAGGGTTGTTTTGATTTGCATTTCCTGATGACTAAAGATGTTGAACATTTCTTTAGGTGTTTCTCAGCCATTCGGCATTCCTCAGCTGTGAATTCTTTGTTTAGCTCTGAACCCCATTTTTTAATAGGGTTATTTGTCTCCCCCTGCGGTCTAACTTTTTGAGTTCTTTGTATATTTTGGATATAAGGCCTCTATCTGTTGTAGGATTGGTAAAGATCTTTTCCCAATCTGTTGGTTGCCGATTTTGTCCTGACCACAGTGTCCTTTGCCTTACAGAAGCTTTGTAGTTTTATGAGATCCCATTTGTCGATTCTTGATCTTAGAGCATAAGCCATTGGTGTTTTGTTCAGGAAATTTTTCCAGTGCCCATGTGTTCCAGATGCTTCCCTAGTTTTTCTTCTATTAGTTTGAGTGTGTCTGGTTTGATGTGGAGGTCCTTGATCCACTTGGACTTAAGCTTTGTACAGGGTGATAAGCATGGATCGATCTGCATTCTTCTACATGTTGACCTCAGTTGAACCAGCACCATTTGCTGAAAATGCTATCTTTTTTTTTTCCATTGGATGGTTTGGGCTCCTTTTGTCAAAAAATCAAGTGACCATAGGTGTGTGGGTTCATTTCTGGGTCTTCAATTCTATTCCATTGGTCTATCTGTCTGTCTCTGTACCAATACCATGCAGTTTTTATCACTATTGCTCTGTAATACTGCTTGAGTTCAGGGATAGCGATTCCCCTGAAGTCCTTTTATTGTTGAGGATAGTTTTAGCTATCCTGGGTTTTTTGTTATTCAGATGAATTTGCAAATTGTTCTGTCTAACTCTTTGAAGAATTGGATTGGTATTTTGATGGGGATTGCATTGAATCTGTAGATCGCTTTTTTTGGTAAAATGGCCATTTTTACTATATTAATCCTGCCAATCCATGAGCATGGGAGATCTTTCCATCTTCTGAGGTCTTCTTCAATTTCTTTCTTCAGAGTCTTGAAGTTCTTGTTGTACAAATCTTTTACTTGCTTGGTTAAAGTCACACGAGGTACTTTTATATTATTTGGGTCTATTATGAAGGGTGTCGTTTCCCTAATTTCTTTCTCGCTTGTTTCTCTTTTTGTAGAGGAAGGCTACTGATTTATTTGAGTTAATTTTATACCCAGCCACTTTGCTGAAGTTGTTTATCAGCTTTAGTAGTTCTCTGGTGGAACTTTTGGGATCACTTAAATATACTATCATATCATCTGCAAATAGTGATATTTTGACTTCTTCTTTTCGATCTGTATCCCCTTGACCTCCTTTTGTTGTCTGATTGCTCTGGCTAGAACTTCAAGAACTATATTGAATAAGTAGGGAGAGAGTGGGCAGCCTTGTCTAGTCCCTGATTTTAGTGGGATTGCTTCAAGTTTCTCTCCATTTAGTTTAATGTTAGCCACTGGTTTGCTGTATATGGCTTTTACTATGTTTAGGTATGGGCCTTGGATTCCTATTCTTTCCAGGACTTTTATCATGAAGGGGTGTTGAATTTTGTCAAATGCTTTCTCAGCATCTAATGAAATGATCATGTGGTTTTGTTCTTTCAGTTTGTTTATATAATGGATCACGTTGATGGTTTTTCCGTATATTAAACCATCCCTGCATGCCTGGGATGAAGCCTACTTGATCATGGTGGATGATTGTTTTGATGTGCTCTTGGATTCGGTTTGCCAGAATTTTGTTGAGTATTTTTTATGTCGATGTTCATAAGGAAATTGGTCTGAAGTTTCTCTTTCTTTGTTGGGTCTTTTGTGTGGTTTAGGTATAAGAGTAATTGTGGCTTCATAGAAGGAGTTCGGTAGTGCTCCATCTGTTTCAATTTTGTGGAATAGTTTGAATAATATTGGTACGAGGTCTTCTATGAAGGTCTGATAGAATTCTGCACTAAACCCGTCTGGACCTGGGCTCTTTTTGGTTGGGAGACCTTTAATGACTACTTCTATTTCCTTAGGAGTTATGGGGTTGTTTAACTGGTTTATCTGTTCCTGATTTAACTTCGGTACCTGGTATCTGTCTAAGAAATTGTCCATTTCCTGCAGATTTTCAAGTTTTGTTGAGTATAGGCTTTTATAGTAAGATCTGATGATTTTTTGAATTTCCTCTGAATCTGTAGTTATGTCTCCCTTTTCATTTCTGATTTTGTTAATTTGGACACGCTCTCTGTGTCCTCTCGTTAGCCTGGCTAAGGGTTTATCTATCTTGTTGATTTTCTCAAAGAACCAACTTTTGGTTCTGTTGATTCTTTCTATGGTCCTTTTTGTTTCTACTTGGTTGATTTCAGCTCTGAGTTTGATTATTTCCTGCCTTCTACTCCTCCTGGGTGTATTTGCTTCTTTTTGTTCTAGAGCTTTTAGGTGTGCTGTCAAGCTGCTGACATATGCTCTTTCCTGTTTCTTTCTGCAGGCACTCAGCGCTATGAGTTTTCCTCTTAGCACAGCTTTCATCGTGTCCCATAAGTTTGGGTATGTTGTACCTTCATTTTCATTAAATTCTAAAAAGTTTTTTAATTTCTTTCTTTATTTCTTCCTTGACCAGGTTATCATTGAGTAGAGCATTGTTCAATTTCCACGTATATGTGGGCATTCTTCCCTTATTGTTATTGAAGACCAGCTTTAGGCCGTGGTGGTCCGATATACGCATGGGATTATTTCTATCTTTCTGTACCTGTTGAGGCCCGTTTTTGACCAATTATGGTCAATTTTGGAGAAAGTACCATGAGGAGCTGAGAAGAAGGTATATCCTTTTTGCATTAGGGTAGAATGTTCTATAAATATCCGTTAAGTCCATTTGGCTCATGACTTCTCTTAGTATGTCTACGTCTCTGTTTAATTTCTGTTTCCATGATCTGTCCATTGATGAGAGTGGGGTGTTGAAGTCTCCTACTATTATTGTGTGAGGTGCAATATGTGTTTTGAGCTTTAGTAAGGTTTCTTTTACGTATGTAGGTGCCCTTGTATTTGGGGCATAGATATTTAGGATTGAGAGTTCATCTTGGTGGATTTTTCCTTTGATAAATATAAAGTGTCCTTCCTTATCTTTTTTGATGACTTTTAGTTGAAAATTGACTTTATTTGATATTAGAATGGCTACTCCAGCTTGCTTCTTCTGACCATTTGCCTGGAAAGTTGTTTTCCAGCCTTTCACTCTGAGGTAGTGTCTGTCTTTGTCTCTGAGGTGTGTTTCCTGTAGACAGCAGAATGCAGGGTCCTCGTTGCGTATCCAGTTTGTTAATCTATGTCTTTTTATTGGGGAGTTGAGGCCATTGATGTTGAGAGATATTAAGGAATAGTGATTATTGCTTCCTGTTATATTCATACATGGATGTGTTATGTTTGTGTGCTTTTCTTCTCTTTGTTTTGTTGCCAAGACGATTAGTTTCTTGCCTCTTCTTGGGTATAGCTTGCCTCCTTATGTTGGGCTTTACCATTTATTATCCTTTGTAGCGCTGGATTTGTAGAAAGATATTGTGTAAATTTGGTTTTGTCATGGAATATCTTGGTTTCTCCATCTATGTTAATTGAGAGTTTTGCAGGATACAGTAGCCTGGGCTGGCATTTGTGTTCTCTTAGGGTCTGAATGACATCAGTCCAGGATCTTCTGGCCTTCATAGTTTCTGGCGAAAAGTCTGGTGTGATTCTGATAGGTCTGCCTTTATATGTTACTTGACCTTTTTCCCTTACTGCTTTTAATATTCTTTCTTTATTTTGTGCGTTTGGTGTTTTGACTATTATGTGACGGGAGGTGTTTCTTTTCTGGTCCAATCTATTTGGAGTTCTGTAGGCTTCTTGTATGCATATGGGTATCTCTTATTTTAGGTTAGGGAAGTTTTCTTCTATGATTTTGTTGAAGATATGTACTGGTCCTTTGAGCTGGGAGTCTTCACTCTCTTCTATACCTATTATCCTTAGGTTTGATCTTCTCATTGAGTCCTGGATTTCCTGTATGTTTTGGACCAGTAGCTTTTTCCGCTTTACATTATCTTTGACAGTTGAGTCAATGATTTCTATGGAATCTTCTGCTCCTGAGATTCTCTCTTCCATCTCTTGTATTCTGTTGGTAAAGCTTGTATCTACAGCTCCTTGTCTCTTCTTTTGGTTTTCTATATCCAGGGTTGTTTCCATGTGTTCTTTCTTGATTGCTTCTATTTCCATTTTAATTCCTTCCACTGTTTGATTGTGTTTTCCTGGAATTCTTTCAGGGATTTTTGTGTCTCCTCTCTATGGGCTTCTACTTGTTTATTTATGTTTTCCTGGAATTCTTTCAGGTATTTTTGCGATTCCTCTCTGTAGGCTTCTACTTGTTCTCTAAGGTAGTTCATCATGTCTTTCTTGAAGTTCTCCAGCATCATGGTCAAATATGATTTTGAATCTAGATCTTGCTTTTCTGGTGTGTTTGGATATTCCATGTTTGTTTTGATGGGAGAATTGGGCTCCGATGGTGCCATGTAGTCTTGGTTTCTGTTGCTTGGGTTCCTGCGCTTGCCTCTCGCCATCAAATTATCTCTAGTGTTACTTTGTTCTGCTATTTCTGACAGTGGCTAAACTGTCCTATAGGCCTGTGTGTCAGGAGTGCTGTAGACCTGTTTTCCTCTCTTTCAGTCAGTTATGGGGACAGAGGGTTCTGCTTTCGGGCCTGTAGTTTTTCCTTTCTACTGGTTTTCAGCTGTTGTTTTGGACCTGTGCCTTGAGTTCACCAGGCAGGTCACTTGCAGCAGATAAGTTAGTCTTACCTGTGGTCCCAAGGCTCAAGTTAGCTCGAGGGGTTCTGCCCACAGGCTCTCCGCATGGTGGCAGCAACCAGGAAGATCTCCGCCTCTTCGGGCCTCCATGCACCAGGGTTCCAGATGGCCTCCGGTGTTTTCCTCTGGAATCAGTAATGTGTGCAGAGAGCAGTCTCTTCTGGTTTCGCAGGCGTGTCTGCCTCTCTGAAGGTTTAGCTCTCCCTCCCACGGGATTTGGGTGCAGAGAACTGTTTATCCGGTCTGTTTCCTTCAGGTTCCGGCGGTGTCTCAGGCAGGGCTCCTGCTGCTCCTGGGCCCTCCCCCACAGGAACCCAGAGGCCTTGTACAGTTTCCTCTTGGGTCAGGGATGTGGGCAGGGGTGGGCAGTGTTGGTGGTCTCTTCCGCTCTGCGGCCTCAGGAGTGCCCACCTGACCAGGCGGTGAGGTCTCTCTCCCACGGGTTCTGGGAGCAGAGAGCTGCTGCGGGCCGGGATCCGCGGGTGTGGGACTTCCGGTAAACACAGGACGTGCCTGGTCCTAGAGGGATTCTGCCTCTGTTGTCCCGATTCCACCAGGCAAGTCACTTGCAGCAGATAAGTTAGTCTTACCTGTGGTCCCAAGGCTCAAGTTCGCTCGCGGGGTTCTGCCCACGGGCTCTCGGCGGCGGCAGCGACCAGGAAGATCTGCGCCGCCTCTTCGGGGCCTCCGTGCACCAGGGTTCAGATGGCCTCCGGTGTTTTCCTCTGGAATCAGTAATGTGTGCAGAGAGCAGTCTCTTCTGGTTTCGTAGGCGTGTCTGCCTCTCTGAAGGTTTAGCTCTCCCTCCCACGGGATTTGGGTGCAGAGAACTGTTTATCCGGTCTGTTTCCTTCAGGTTCCGGCGGTGTCTCCCCCTCTTGTTCATTTTAAAGAGGTGTGAAAGGTGGTTTCATTTGAGGAAACACAGTTGAATTAGCCATGCGAGCCCTCCTTTTTGTGCCTGAATACATTGTTTCTTGCTTTCAACATGGAAAAGAGCAGTGAAGGTGGGGAGACAAAGCAGAAAGAAGCCGAAGGCTGCTCTAGCAACCTGTAGGCGGGGAGAAAAGACTGACTTTCAGAAAATATCTACTTAAAAAAAAACCTAAAACAGTGTGTCAGATGACGAGATCTATAAAGCTTTTGACTAAAGAATCTATGGGCAAGTTTTAGAACTGCGAATGAAGGAGTGAAGGGGGGTAGCAAGGGATGGTGGGAAAATCTAGAGACAGTTTGTAGTGAGAAACAGAAGTCCTTGGTTGGAAATGAGAATCAACCCAACTCATACGTAAGCGATGTCAGAATTTGTATTGTTCTAGGTTAAGCGATTCTTTGTGGCTGAAATCTCCTAAGTCATGAAGTTAGTGAACAGGAAAGGGGTGAATCCCAATAGCCTTGCTTGTCTGAATGCTTGCATGGGCATTCTTTGTTTTGTTGTGTCGTAAATTAGATGCTGGCACGGATGCTACAATTAATCAGTACGTGCTTAGGACCAGGCCTTGCTGCAAGTCTTTCCCCTGCATCAACCCCCTTCCTTCTCAGAACAGTTTCCTGAGCCTCGTCTAACACTGCCTGATGAGTAGACAACGCAGACCCTCACATTATTCTCTGTCCTTATTTGTTCAATAAGCATTCCTGATGACGACCCATGGCCCGCACAGAAGTGGCTACCATCTAGCTATAATTGGGAAAGAGGCCCTGACTAACAAGCGCTCCTCACTGACTATAGCAGAAGTCTTGATGGGCCACCTGTATGCAAGGAGAGCTTCTGCTCGTGTTTCAGGTGGGGAGTGACTAAGGGCAGGAGAATTCTCTCTCTCTCATACACATAACATCGAAAAGAAATGAGGCCTTCTAGCTGGCTCCCCGTCCAGATATGCAGACATGGGCTCTTAATTTGTACAGAGGTCCAAGGTTACCTGTAGGGAGAGTAAACCTAGCTTCTCCTTTCTATTGTTGCTGTCTCAGACCCCAAACTAAGAAAACATCGATGTCCATGCCTCTTCTTCCTGAAGCAGTTCTTCCTTCTCTCCTGCAACCAGAGCAATGGTGGCAAGTCGGAAAATGTCAAGGAGCCATATCCTCTCATAAACTGCCAGCGTAAATAAGAATAGTCACCATGGAGTCCTCAAAAGGGCGGGATGAGCTCTGGGCAGTCCAAGAGCTGTCAAAAGGCAAGAATCACTATGTGACATTGACTCTGACCTTATTAAGAGGCACCACAGCTATGTGACCACAGAAGTCAAGGGCCCATGGAAATTTTATCAGAGCCACATGTGGACCTGCGATTCGAACCCTCAGACCAGAGGTTCACAGGGCCAGCGAAAGATGTGATAAGAACTTGCTACTAACTGGCCACACCTACTCTCATCATCCCATGAGCTCTTTTTCTCTACAATACTGACACAAGATGCTTTGACCTTCTCTAATGTTAGGTCCAGTGTAGAGAAATAGTTCTTCTTTTAGAATAAGTGAGAAACAATTCTTAGTTTGAGATCTGAGGTGGCAGGGATAGAAAATTCCAGCAGGGGACCTTGAAGGTTGGGGGTGATACTCACTGTCATACCTATGTAGCCTTCTCTAGAAACCAAGAAAGAGCGCACTAACATACTTCTTTTCAAACTGCTCGAGTACAATAGAAAATGCTGAGACATCGTGAAAGCAATTTGAAAACAAATCTTTTAAGCTCTTGGGTTCCCCTTTGAAGAAATGCACAGCATTTCCGGAGTCGCTTTTTAGCCTTGTGCTAATAAATAGAAAGAAGTATTGATATGCTTTGCTCATGGGCCAATGAGATGTCTCAGTAGGTAAGGGTGCTTGCTGTCAAGACGGACAGCCTGAATTCAATCCTTAGGCCAAACACCTCATAGTGAAAAGACAGAATGAGTTCCGGGAGTTATTCCTTGCCCTCCACACATGTGCTAAGGCCTGAACATACATACTCATACAATAAATTAAATAAACAAACACATAAATACATAAATAAATGTAATAAAAATAGCTTATGCTAAGTTTAACATCCAAGGCGGAAAAAAAAGAAGGATTTATAGAGAGGGTTACTGTATGCGTTATGCAGATTCGACTCCTGAATTTATTGAGAATTGACTTAGCCCGGCACACACTGGCTCGCCTCTCCCACATGTCGGGATTTGTTGCCTCTATTAATGTTTTGGATGGAATAATCACAGGGATCCGTTGGCCACTTTGAGAGCAATTTATCTGAGGGCTTCATACATCTAACTTACCCTGCCTTGTATCGTCTGAGAGCCCTGCACTGAGGACTGGTGCACTGATATTTGTTCATGGCTAGTAGCAAAGATGCTGACGTACTCTCATTGTCATTTGATTTTTTTTTTAAATAAGATCCGGAAGGCAAATGAGAACAGGTAGCGATTCGAGCATCTATTTAGTGCCTGTACCTACGCTTCTACTTGCTCAGTTACCAAAATCCATCCTTTCAAAGACAGTACCACTCAGCCCATTTTACAAACGAGAAAAATAGCATTCCGGATCTATTATAAAGCTGACAGGTAGCAAAACTAATATTTGACTTGGTTTGCATGCTTCTAAAATTCTGGTTATGCTGTTGTTGTTGTTGTTGTTGTTGTTGTTGTTGTTGTTGTTATTGTTCTGCCATGTTATCTTTGCTATGAAGAAACACCATGACCATAGCAAGTCTTATAAAGGAAAATACTTAACTGGGGCTGGCTTGCAGTTCAAAGGTCTCGTCCATTATTGTAATAGCAGGAAGCATGGCAGCATGCAGATAGTACTGAAGACATAGCTGAGAGCTCTATACCTGGATTCATGGGTACCTGGAAGACACTGCCACACTGGGCATGGCTCGAGCATATGAGACCTCAAAGTGCCCTGCCAACGACACACTTCCTCCAACAAGGCCACACCTCCTAAATAGTGCCACACCCTATGAGAGCCTCTGAGAGCCATTTTCTTCTAAATTGCCATGTGTGGCACATGCTTAACAAAGCAACTGGGGGCTCCGTTTTCATCTGTGTAAGTTTAGCTTGCCTCCTGTGCTCAAATGTACTCACACAGGAGCTGAGGATTAGATTGATCCATCTCATGGGAAACTATGGGGGAAAATGCTATTTATAGTGAAAAGCACCTTGAAAAGGAAAGATGTTTGGCTGACACTATACTTCACTAGTCTGGAACAAATTAGCTTTGAAAACCCTCAGTCCTAAAATGTTTGGATTAGAGGTTGACATGTTTTCCACATTTCTCTAATAGGCTCTTCTGTCAGAGGTACAGAACAGACAATTTGATGAACGATCATTACCAACTTGTGGAATAAAATCTTTTATTAAACCAAGTCAAAGAGGACAAAAAGTTACTTGGAATTTTCACATGAATGCCTCCCTGTCACATAGGCAGATATACCCAGCTGCCACTAGTAACAGCATATTATTTAAAGTGTAAGGACTAGAACAGGCTCAGATCTTCTGCCTACCAATATGAATGAGTGACTTTCCAACTATCACCCTGAGGTTAAGCTTGTGTTGTCTGTCAGGGCTGTCTTTTTCCTCTTCTTCCACCTCTGGTCTCTTCCATGTTCCTGGAATGCAGACAACAAAAAGAATAAACAAGTGATTTGTGCAATGTGCCTTAATTTTATACAAAAGATTCACAGAGCTGGACACACAGGAATATGGCTATAGTCTCAACCCTCCAGAGACTGGAGGATTGTGAGTTTGAGACTCTGTCACTGTCTCTCTATAAGGGACTGCACCAAGGGAGGGCACATAGAAGAAAGTGGATTAATTCTCCAAAGGGATAATCACTCTTCCCATTTCTTTAGTATGTCTTTAGGTAGTCAGTTTTCCTGTTGGGTGGATTCCTAGCCATGTGACTGACAGGCCTGGCTAGATCAACTCTTGAGAGAGAAATCAACAGTGTGCAACTTTTTAATATTTGGAGTAGATCAGAATGCTACGTCTCTACCCAAGAACATTGGTAGACTCCATTTTTTTTTTGACCGAAAAGAAACAGCATTCCCTCAATAGGCCTCAACAGAGCCCTAGTATCTACTCTCAATGGCCACCAAAACTCTTGTAACACCCTGAAAGTTGAGATCCTAATAATATTTAAAAAATGGGCTGAAGTTGGGGAACACATGCAACCGATTTTCACCATTAGAACCTAGATATCCCATTCCAAGGCTATTCTCCTAAAGGGATTAATGGAGTTTCACCGAAACCCTCATGTAAAGGCATGGGTACTCATTTAGAAAAGATAACAAGAAATAAGAACTTGTTCCTGAGTGGGTACGTGGGTGGGACAGCATCCTAATAGAAACAGTGAGAAGGGGAATGGGATAAGGGAGGTTCCTGAGGGGAAACCAGGAAAGGGGATAACTTTTGAAATGTAAATAAAGAAAATGTCTAATAAAAGAAAAAAATTTAAAAAAGAAAAGAACTTGTTCCTGGAATCCCTGACTTCTGTCCTGGACAGAACCATCAATGCTTTCTCCTTTGGGACAAGGACAAGAACCAGAACTGTCCACTCTCTGTGACCAGTTGAAATTTGTTTAATTTATTTCCATCTCCTGGTGTCACCACCCTTCCATAGACTCTAAGCTCTGAGGGACCCTACCATTAGGGAATATGGGCAACATCTCAATCTGGGATTGAGATGTTCTTCCTCCTCTGTGGGGTGTTTGATTGTGACAGTTGAGATATGTAATTGTTTCCTTAAAGTAAGATTGTGATCTTAGAGTGACATCAGAAACATTTTGATTTACAAGATGAATGACCCAAGCTACCCACTTTGAGGCTTGGTTCAATGCACAGAATAATGCCTGGACTTGTTTCATGAGCCAGTTTTTATTTGTTTGTTTGTTGTTTGTTTGTTTGTTTACTAGTGGCCAGAGATGTTTGCACTTAAGAGATTCTGGATTGGGTGATATATTACTGCCCAGAATCTTTTGAATATTTTCTATTCAAGAGAAAGTGGAACACAGAGGAATGTAAAGATAAAACCTTTAAGGAATCTTCGTGACACATTCATCAAGTCCCTGCACATTGCCATTGGGATTTAAGAGCTCTATCATAAAAAAAAAGATCTTGTATCTTTATTTTGTCATTATCAAGTAGCTGTTTTCATTAAGTTAGAAGTATTTGTGGTAGAAAGCAGTACTCCTCTTACATATTTAGAGACAGTTCATGTGCTACAAAATACCTTCATCTCTACGTTATCTACATCCAAGAAAGCAGCTTTGTTCCCTAGGCAAAAGAGCTGAGTGCCTAGAAGGTCACTGTCCCAAACACTTCATTGATTTCTACATTGATTAATACATTCCAGGGGAGATCAGTGAAGCAATATATGCCCATTGGTTTTGTTGGTATCTTCTGTCATCCTCCTGGGATTCATTTATAGTTATGGCACATTCCCCCTCTGAGGTCTGGGCTGCATCCTTGCTCAGCATAGCTCTATGCTATGTAAGCCTCAGGAGCATCATTTCTTGGAAGATTTCATAAAATGCTTTCAAAATGCCCTGTTATTACACTATGTAATGGTAGTAATGAACTAAAAGGCCAAGTCAAAAGCCTTCACTGGACAGTGGGATGAATGTATTAAGAACCTTTTTAAAAAATGTTCATCCTTCAAAAGCAATTATACTTCTATGGATTTATCTGAAGAAGAAGAATATTAGTGTCAGCCACTAATTTGCCTTTCTTATAGATATAAAGTAGACTACAATGCATCTTCATAGTATTATTTTCTTCTCCTTGTATTATATATATAATATATATTTATATCTTCACATAAACAGCTATAAATATATATGTGCACACATACATATATACATATATATAGTTATTTATGTAGAGTATATTGAAAATGCATATCCCTAGGGAATAATTTATTTTAAAGATTTTACATTCAAGTTCTGTTTGGTTAGGTTTGATTTGGATTGGGTTGGGTTTGGGTTTTTTAAGATAGAGTCTCTCTATGTAGTCTTGGCTATCCTGGATTTTTTTTATAGACCAAATTGGCCTTAAACTCACAGAGATAGCTCTGCCTTCCTCTGTCTCCCAAGAGTCGAGCTTTTTATAGTAATGAATTACATTTTATATGCAAATAGTACTGCCATTTAGTGATTTGTTTTTGGTTTTAAGTTTGTAGACAACAGAAATTTATTTTTCATAGTATTATAGTCTCAAGTCAAATAGCAAGGAAGCAACATTCAGACCCTGACTGGTATCTAGTTCTTACATAGGCAAGGAAGCTCTGTGGCGTCTTGAAACAGAACATATTTTTGCTAATATGAATTTTCTAAATATTCTATAATTACCATAATACAAATCCTAATAAAAATTTTTGAAATTGAAATCTTACTAAGCAAACTTTCCATGGATGGCTTGAACTTAAAACAAGCACCAGAGACTCTGAATAGTTCTAATATACTGTATGTAGTTAATCAGCATACTCCTAAATGACAAATGGGAGAAGAGGCAGTCAGAAGGGACCTGAGGCATTATGAATGGAGTGGAAATAAAAAACATTGAAATCTGTGGAATGTATCAAAGCCGTTTTAGATAGTCATTTATATAAAATACTTATATTTGAAAACCTTAGATGTCTTGATGATCTAGGTTTCTATATTAGGAAAGTTTGAAAGAAAACCTAACATGAAGCAGAAGACAGGGAATAATGAATTTGAAGTTGGGCCAGGCATGGCAGAGCAGCTGTAATCCTAGCTTCCAGGAAGCAAAGACAGGAGAAGCAGAAATGGAAGGCCAGCCTTCACTGTACAGTGAGAACTTGCTTCAAAACCAACCAAATTAATGAACAAATTTATAAGAGAGAGAAAGAGAGAAGAGAGAGAGAGAGAGAGAGAGAGAGAGAGAGGAGAGAGAGAGAGAGAGAGAGAGAGAGAGAGAGAGAGAGAGGAAAATCAATAAAACAAAAACTGGTTCTCTGAAAAGATAAACCTGAAAACACGTCACCCAACAGACAAAACAAATGAACCAAAAGCAAAGACAAAAATTACCAATATCATAATAGCCCCTAAACATTATCTAACTACATAGATAAGATGGGCAAATAATTAGAAAGGCATAAACTACAGCTTCGTAAGCAGTGGTCTGAAATCCCATGGGTTCACATAACTCAATGCAGGGCTGCATAACTAAATGCAGGAAAATGCTTGATTTGAAAAATTGCTGTATGTTGACTTGAATCTCAGACTAAGATATCATTAAATAAATTTTGACTTGGGTTTAGCCAGAATTTCCAACAATTCCTGAAATGTCCCTAAGCACACTCTTGCTATATTGTTATATGATTCATGGTCTCTGCATTAAGGATTATGAAATCAATGTTTATCACCTTTGAACAAACATTAAAGATGCTCTCCATCCTATAGCATTCAATATACAGCCATGATGCAATTCCTTATGTAAAGCTCACTAGCATAGCTTACAAGTATGAAAATTCGCTTTCATCTTCAACAAATGCTAAAATTAGATGTATACCAAAAATTGTTTTTAATTTGTTTATGATGTATTGTCAGTGAGTTTTTATTTGCATATGTGTTTATATACCAATATAGCCAGGTCATGCAAAAATTTCTCATACAAAATGGTGCCGTGTGTGGAAAAAGTTTAAAAGGCTAGACAAACTACCAAGATTAAAAATAAAAAAAGAGTAAGTACAAATGTGACTGTCTTATGTACATTAAAAGAATTTAAAGCTCATTAGATCCAGGTGATTTCAACAATAAAATATACCTGTCAGTTAAGGAATAAATAATACAAACTATGCTCAATGTCTTCAAAAAATTAGAACTGGAGAGAGTAACACCCTGTTCTTTCTATGAAGCCAACATTACTCTGGAATCTAAATAAAAAAAAATAACAAGAAAACAATAAACCATCAGTCTTAATTAGGAAAACAGAAATTAAAAATCATCTGGGACTCTGTGACAAGAAATATATCGCAAATGTCACAGTAATAAGTGCCCTAGTTAGGGTTTTCATCACTGTAAAGAGACACCATGACCACAGCACATCTTGTAAAGGAAAACATTTCACTGGAACTGGCTTACAGTTCAGAGGTTTAGTCCATTGTGGTCATAGCAGAAAGCACGATAGAACACAGGCGACATGGTGCTGCAGAGGTAGCTACGAGTTCTACACCTGGGTCTGCAGGCCGCAGGAAGAAACTGAGACACCCTGGGCCTGGACTAAGCTTCTGAAACCTCAAGTTCCACCCCTCAGTGACACATTTCCTCCAACACAGCCACAGCTCCTAACAGTGCCACTCCCTAGGAGCCTACGGAGGCCATTTTTATTCACACCACCACAATAAAGGAATGTTTAAAGCTCTCATTGTGCCTTGAGAAGGACACCAAAGGCACCAAAATACTTTAATTGCTCGCCTTTCTACGATACGCGTGTCAGATTAAACATGAAGGAGTTGAGCTGTATGAGGCCCCCTTTATTTCTGGCTCAACTCAGCCCCGATATCAAGTGAAGTACATTTAAAGTTCTTGGGCAAAGATTAGCATCTCATCTGTGCCCAGCTCCTGGCCCACTTTCTGCCAACGTCCACTAAGTCAGGGTAGGATGTCACAGACTAAGAGAAGACACTAGGATTTCCTGTTTATTCATGAAAAGTTCTCCCCTACCCCCGCCCCAAAAAAATGCGTCTTGAAGGTACAACTCATTGGCTCAGTTTAACTATTTTCAGAGAAATATAATTACTTCAGGACAGAGTTGTGTGCCAAAACAAAGGGACTCATTTACTATTTCTTTAGAGCCGTCTGCTCTGTGAGAATCACAACAGGTTCTCATAGTCATTGTTGAAAGGCCAATTAGACAATTAGCTTTTGGAACAGTGAGACATATAGGAATTCCTTAACTTGTTTGCTATGTTTAAATTTCTTAAGTAGGTAGACACTGAAAATTATATAATGCGGCAGATGTGAGGGGTTCTTCTGGAAACATTCATTCAGCCAACCCCATCACTTCCTAGCACACGGCCTGCACCTGGAGGTGGAGGCTCACGCACGTGAGGGCTCTTTGGGTAATTTGAATCTCGATTCACTGTTGTTCCAGAGTGAGCAAACGGGAGTCGTCCCTCGCAAGGATTTGTTGATAAAGGAGGTCCTGGATTTGACTTCTAGCACAGAGAGACAGGAGAGTGGGGGGAAGTGACTTACGTGCTCAGAGTAGACAGCTATGAAGTAAGGTAAATTTTTAGAGGCAAATCTTGTTATAGTGTGGCAAACTAACACGATCACACATACATGGTCAACAAGTCACAGAAATGGGTAAATGGCTATAACTAATATCATGTTTACTCAGCCAAAGTATTTCTAGGTTTATTTCTGAAACATCTGAAACAGAAATTCTTTCCCCCGTCTTCCTCATTTCCTCCTTCTATCCCTTACTCTTCTTCCGTCCTTTACACACTCCCTCTCTCCCTTCCTCACACACTCCTTTTGTTTCTTGACTTCTTTTATAGAACATATATTGATTCCTTACTGGATGTCTATCATAAAATGGAGTTTCTTTAGCCATCATAGGGCTAAGCCTCGTATTGGTATACCTCAATTTTTAATGGTACAGACTTTATTGATATGCTTAAACTTGCTAGATATATTAATACATATGTATATTCATGTTTTAGTTACATGATTTAAAAGTAAGTTTTCCAGTTCTTGTTTAAACATTTTTAAGTATGCAATCCGCAGCCTTCATTCTTGTAACTGTAGCACCTTTATCTCACCAGCCACTGTCTTTAATGCTTTCTATTTACTTACGATTAAACAAACTATGAAAAAAATTAAACAGAGTATCGAATGTTGAAAATTAAATACTAAAGTAATTTGTTTGGCTCAAACTTTATTGTACTTTATTTCATTATTCTCTCCTATGAATAAACAACACTTTCCTGCTTCTATCCTATTAGTTATACGTCCATTAGCTACTAAAGGAAATAGTTTCATTGTTTGTTATGATAGATTTATTATAAAATAAAAGCAGTATGATGTAATTACAAACAAATACATTGTTTGTTATGATAGATTTATTATAAAATAAAAGCAGTATAATGTTTTATTTTTATTTTTAAATAATGTTTTTATTCTTTGGGAATTTTATACAACATATTCTGATCATATACAGTCCCCGCCCCCATCTTCCCACATATACCACTACCTTCCTACCAACTCAATTTAATGTCCTATATGCTTTATTATTTATCTATTTACCTATTTATATACTTATTTTAAAGCCAATAGAGCCCAATTTGTGCTGCTCAAATACTCTTGAGGGTGGGGTCCTTCCACTGGAACAATGTTTACTTACTAGGAATCCCTTAAATAAAACTGACCCTTCCTCTCCCAGAAGCTATCAATAACGCTCTTCTAAAATGTTCTTCTTGTGTCCAATTAGACTTGTGAATAACAAGATTACATTAATTTGTAATGGAAAATAATGGAGAGCCTTTTATCACGACTGTGATCCTACTTGAGTTCCAAGTATTTGTTATTTGAGCAACTCAATGAGATCAACAAATGCATCTTAGCAAGTAGATGGATCAGCCGCACAAGCTGGGCTGTGGATACCGGGTAGAGGACTGGTTACTTGTAGATGGAATCTTGCTCACCTTGACATCTAGCTGCTGTTGAGGTAGTGCCAAGTTCATTACGGAACAAACAGGCTCTGGAGATGCAATCACCATTAATCTCCTCCTGATCGTCCTTAAGGGCTTCTTCAATTGAAACTATAAACACACACACAGTTGTATTCTGTTATTATCCCTGTCTGAGTAAGCAATATAGAGAACCCACAATCTCGTCGAAATAACCCATTGTACCCTGTAATTTATAAGGCTGTCTCATGGTGATGCTGTAGTTAAAGATAACATCCATTTGCAATGCCACAATTTGAGTTGTTTTTCCAAGGCTGTAATACGATGCTCTTAACAGCAATCAAACCTAATTTATTCCAACTTCTGCTTTCAAAGGCAATGCAGGGTCCCACATGTCTAAATGCAGTAGTTAGGAACAAAACTAAATCAGTGTCCTTTTAGCTCCATCTATCTCTCAGCCTCTCACAGTCTTTGTCTCTCTTTTTAACCCACACCCATTCCCTCTTTAATGACCCATCCTTAAATTCCCGGTATATTTTGGAAATGCCAAGTAATGCACCTTACTCCATAGTAATTAACTCAGGCTCCAATTAAAACCTATTGGAATCCTATCAGTAGTTCTCGGGAGACTCTAACATGCACCCAGAACTGAACCACCCTTCTGTTGGAGCGATGCATATCAATGGCTCCATCGTCTTCGGTGTGACAATCCACCCTCTAGTGTCACACTGTTGACATGAGGGTACAACTGTTTTGATCTTCATATTGTATTGAATTCTTTGCCCCAAATTAAGGCTCTCTCCAGAAATGACACTTCAGTACATTAAGTTCCTCTTTCTACAAGTAGGAAAGAGCTGCCTCAGTACTGGTTGCTTGGTTCTTAGTAGCCTGTAGTAAAAAGAAAGAGGATAGACTTCAGGGTGTGTCGAAAGGCAGCACCCGCCAAGGTATCCATCTTGTAGTAGAGACTTCTCTGTCTTGTAGGAGTGTCTCCTCTTCGTCTGAATGATAAAGGAATACAGGAGTTGGCTGTACAGTGCAGGAAGAGTTAATTCTGCTGGCACAGAACCATCAAGGAGCCAACAAGGATGTAAAACTTGCAATTGCAAATTGCTTATCGCACACTTGGGAGGTAAAAATAATACTTGGAATGAGGAAGACGTTTCATGTTTGGGACAAGATGGACGAGGGTTACCGCCTCGGGAAATTCTACACATAATTACATAGTTTTGGTTATTTTTTATTTTATTGAGACTGGTTTCATGTATCCCAGACCTGGTTCCAACTTACTACATACTTAAAAATAACGTTGAATTTCCTTGACCCCACAGCATCGTCCATGCTAGTCAAATACTTCACTGAGTGAGCTATAACCCATACCCTGGGTAACATATTTTTAAAAACTCCAATTGCTAAGCAAAAACATATTCTCAAATTATACCTCATGTACTATCTCTCCTTGGTAGCACTGTGGCTGTATACATTGATGCATTTTCTCCTCACTGTTTAGTTGAGATGTAGATTTTCAACCAGTGCAATCTTGTATTGTGGACTGGCAAGACGGCTCAACTAACACCGAGACACTATGCCTAGCCTCTGGAGCCTACATGGTAGAGATAATTGATTCTTTAACATTGTCCTCTCAGCTCCATATACACATAGCACACATCTATGTGGCCCCCCTATAATAGCACACAGTGCCTGCCGCCCTATAAGTCAATATAAAGAAAGTGTGAAGAAAAAATGTAATAAAAAGAAACTTTGTATTAACTTGCTGTAGGTGGCAAAACAAGTATTATGAACTTATGGTTTACATTAAGGAATTTATTTTCTCTCAGAGCTGGAGGCCAGAAATCTAAGACTGAGATGTCAACAGAGTTGAGTTCTCTCCTCTCCGCGTGTTAGTGCCTTTCTTCTCCCTGTCATCTTCACGTGGTCTTCTCTCTGTGACTGCCCTACTCTCTTCTCCTTAAGGGCATTGGTTGTAGTGGTTTAAGCTCTATCTTACTGCTCTAGTTTTGACTTAGCACTCTTGATTACTGTCTCAGTGCTCTCACAGTCTGAGACATTGAAGATGATAACTGATGTGAGGTAAGAGAGGGAACTCAGTCATGGCAGGGTAGGGTCGCGCCTACCTTGTAGAAAGGAGAGAGGAGATGGTGGAACGAGAGCACGTTATCTATTAGTAGCTAGACAGGAATCGTTCTGAATAAATCAGATATTTTATTGGAGAGTCACTTTCGTGATGATTCTCTCATTATATTGTGGAGTCTACATGTTACAATCATAACGTCAATCTAGGTTATCAACAACCCCAGCCCCAAGCCAGAATATGTGAATATCCCCGGCATGTGATAGAGGACCCAGAACTCTCCCTTCGGTTTTCAGAGCAACATCAATGCACTACATTCTCACCTGTCGGCAGCCCATGCTAAAATCAGAAAGGGATTCTCATGCTAGGCATCCATGTTCCAATGTGGGGGAGTCTGAAGAGCAGGGAGGTGTTCCCAAGAGAACAACAGGTATCTACTGGATTTTGGCTATTGCCTCAGCTGGACTAGTTTGATTTTTTTTTTACAAAAACCCCGAGACTACCCTGGATAGCTGAACTCACACCTGGAAATAACATCCTTTAAAAGGGTCTGTGGATGGCTCATATGACACAAAGAGCTTAAGAAATTAATTTTAAGATATGGACCAGGTAGGTAACTGCATTCTTTTCTTTTTCTTTTTTTATTAATCATTACATTTGTTTACATCTCAAATGATATCCCACTTCCCAGTTACCCCTCCACAACCCCCCCAACCCACATGAACCCTCTCCCCTCTCCCCTTTGCCTCCGTGACGGTGCTCCCCCACCCACTCACCCTCTCCCACCCCACTGGAGCAGTGGGTAATTGCATTCTTTAGTAGCGGTAAGACATTCGTATGCTTCAAACTTTTTGTAGATTTTTAAAAAGAAATTATCTACTGCTGCAGGAATAAATGCCTCCTCTCGGCACCAAGATTTAGTCTAGAAGCTATGGTTAAACCTTATTACTTAGAACTCTGATTTCTACTAAGCTTGAGCATCTCAAACGTAGGCAAAAACCAGAAATAAAGTTCCTCTAGGCAGCAAACCTGAGCATTACATGTACTGAGGGTCACACACTTATGTATTGCAGATCTGCTCAGATAATCTCTTGCGAGCCTCTTCCCGCACATCATTTCAAAAGATCTTAGTGGTCATCTGATTTCTGAGTCCTATGAGCATCAGATTGTAAGATTTCTATTGGCCAGAATGCAGCAGTGAGAAGGGTCACCTGACTGTTTAGAAGAAAAACACTTCTGAAGACAAGTTTCTAATAAGCAAATGGTTTCTAACGTGGATAAATTTGAAGGTTGGTGCGTGGTATTTATATCAAGCCTACTCCTGAACACAAGAGGCAGTTTGTAATGATGGTCCTGAGTTAGAGAGATTGCCAATAAATTCACAGTCTGTCTCTAGTTCATCAAACGTTTTTCCAGGATGATAAAGAACTCCATGGCTCAGAAAATATTCACATTGCAAATGAACAGAGGAAAAACTTTAAAACATTAGCATTGAACTTAGATTAGATTTTCACTTGCAGGAAAATAAGTATCATTGGCAAAAAAAAAAAATCACTTTAATTGTCCATTTCTAGCCTAAAGACATTCTCTGCTGTAAATCCCCTCCAGTCAGCAAAATAAATTTGGCGATCTGATTTCTGGTGGTCAGGTCAAGTGATGGCCGTGCTCTTCCTGTGAGGCTATACCTTACTGCACTTCCTTTTCCACGTAACCTGGACGTTTTAGTCTCCAGGATGGGTTAGAACCATCAGTCACTGCCTCCAGAGGTTGGGGGCCCCGGATGATTCAACATCTTTGTTATGCTCCTAATACAACCGCTTACCTTTGTTTTCAATAAAGATGTAATTAACCCATCTCTCCTACAGAAAAATGAGAAGCTGATTCTCCTCAAATAAGCTACATATATTAATCCACGTATAGTCCTTTATCCAAATTTCTAGAATATTCAAATCATGCTGTAATATAAAATGTAAAGTTTCAGATTTCCAATTTAGGCTTCAAACTAAAAACAAAAAGTGCCGTTTATCCCAGCAGACCCCCAGGACTAGGGCTGGCTGATAGGAGCCGAAGTATCTGCTTTTATACTTTCTTGTGGACAGGACAAGGAACGCTCTCTTTTTCTCAGAGCCCAGGGAAGTAATGAGACTCCTGTAAGGTCTTCCTTAGAGGTGAAAGTGCCCTCTAGAAGGAAAGGCTAATCTGTGGTGGCCATGGCAGTGGCAGCGGCGATTTTAATTCAAAGATCCATTTGCTAAAAGAAGAGCCAGAGAGAGCTTGTTCTGGGCCACTAGGGATGAGGAATATGACCATAGTGACTGCTACTAATTCTGGGAAAGAAAAGTCCCAGGAGGGAGCCCTGTAAGCGTGGTGTTCCACAGAAAGCATGCAAGCTACCCACCCAACCTCCTTCAAAGTGACTGTGGAAGAGTGGTGCCTTCCTCACAGTTCCCCTAAGAGAAAAGAGAAAAAATGAAGACGAGGGGTTACAGAAAGGTGAGAAGGGAGAATTTCCTCACCGACGAAGGGACCTAGAAAGAGCAAGGCCTTCAGAAAGCCGTCCAGACCTCCAGTGGTACAGACTGTACCTTAAGACACTGCTGAGCAGAGCCAGAACCAACGCCCGCTAACAACTGATTGAAGACTTCTGAACCAGCTTCTCCAGCCCTGACCGGAGTCCCCAGGCTACCTGGTTGACTTTTTTATAACCCCGATGCTAGTCTGCAACAGGAGGAGGGCCCGAGTCAATTACTGGACTAACAAATTTAATGGGAGCAGAGAAGTGATCAGAAGGGTCCCTACTCAGAAAAGAAAGAAAGAGTTGAAAGCATTTTTGGAAATGGTCAGGTATGGGAGAAAGAGCCTGTGTTCCTATCTCAGAATTATATTTCTGGTAAAATAATAATAATAATAATAATAATAATAATAATAATAATAATATCACAGTTTTACATTTGGAGCCTTCAAACAATATTTTTAAATAATTTTTTCATATAGAAACCAGGGATGCTTGATATAAGAAGTTATATTTATCTAAAGAACACCTGGTTTTTGCTCTTGTTTTCCATAGACATCTCTCTTTTTTTTTTTTTTTTTTTTTTTTTTCTTTTTTTTTTTTCTTTTTTTTCTTCTTCTTCTTCTTTTTTTTTTATTATTATTAACTTGAGTATTTCTTATATACATTTTGAGTGTTATTCCCTTTCGGTTTCGGGCAAACATCCCCTCCCCTCCCCTTCCTTATGGGTGTTCCCCTCCCAACCCCTCCCCCCCATTGCTGCCCTCTCCCCAACAGTCTAGTTCACTAGGGGTTCAGTCTTAGCAGGACCCAGGGCTTCCCCCTTCCACTGGTGCTCTTACTAGGATATTCATTGCAACCCTCTGAGGTCAGAGTCCAGGGTCAGTCCATGTATAGTCTTTGGATAGTGGCTTAGTCCTGGAAGCTCTGGTTGGTTGGCATTGCTGTACATATGGGGTCTCGAGTTCCTTCAAGCTCTTCCAGTTCTTTCTCTGATTCCTTCAACAGGGGTCCTGTTCTCAGTTCAGTGGTTTCCTGCTGGCATACGCCTCTGTATTTGCTGTATTCTGGCTGTGTCTCTCAGGGCGATCTGCATTCACATTTGATCATCCGTCTTGAGTTTCATTTGTTCTAGGCATCTAGGGTAATTCAAGCATTTGGGCTAATAGCCACTTATCAATGAGTACATACCATGTATGCATAGACATCTTTCTAACAAGGATGTTGGGGCCCAGTTAGCATTACATTCTGACCTGCACCTAGATGTACTTATAAGGGTGCTGTCACACAATTAATAAACGCTGGATATAAAGTTAACTTGAACAAATCAGTAGCCTTCCTTTATACAAGTGATAGATGTACTGAGAAAGAAATATGGAAACAACACCCTTCACAATAGTCACAAATATAATATATCTAAGGGTAAATCTAACCAAACAAGTAAAATATCTGTATGACAAGAATCAAGTCTCTCAAGAAAGAAATCCAAGACCTCAGAAGATGGAAAGATCTCCCATGCTCATAGATTGGTAGGGTTAACATAGTAAAAAAAAATTGCCATCCTACCAAAATCAATCTACAGATTCAACACAATTCTTATCAAAATTCCAACACAATTCTTCACAGACATAGAAAGAGCAATTCTCAATTTCATACGGAAAAACAAAAACCCAGGATAGCAAAAACAATCCTTAACAATAAAAGAACTTCTGGGGGAATCACTGTCCCTGACCTCAAGCTATACTACAGAGCAATAGTGATAAAACCCACATGGTACAGAGACAGACAGGTCGATCAATGGAATAGAATTGAAGACCCAGAAATAAACCCACATACCTACGGATACTTGATCTTTGATAAAGAAGCCAAAAATATACAATGGCCAAAAAAAAAAAAGCATCTTCAATAAATGGTGGGTTTCTGCAGCTGAGGAGGTGGTCACAGCCGGATCCCTACCTGGTTCTGCTACTGCCGCAGCAGAAGCTCCTTCCCTCAGGACATCAAGGCAAGGCTGAAGAAAAAGTAACCACTTCCTTTTAAGCCATGGCATATCAGTTATGCAGAAGCACAACTTTGGGGAACAGTCTTCAAGAGAGCCTTGATGAGCTCATAGTCTCAACAGATCACCCCCCAGCTTGCCCTTCAAGGTCTACTTCAGTTTGATAAAACTATAAATGCAGCATAGCATTGGCTCAGAGAGTCAGGAACAGAGTCGATTTCAGGGGCTCTCCAAATACATACAGATTCTGAGACAATGTTTGGACTTTTGTATTGAATGATGTTGAATTGAGAGAGGTGACAGAACGTATTAAAGTGGATAAAGGGAAAATTGTAGCCTGTGATGGTAAAAATACTGGCTCCAATACTACAAAATGAATAGAGAAATGTGGCTTTTCTATGCCACCTTGTTATTTTCATCGCTTTTTGAAGAGAAACATAGAAGAGACCTTTTTTAAATTTATTCTCACTGTGCAGAAATAACAACACTGTGCTATGTACACTACCCAAGGGTCCCACAGAGAGAAGCATGCGACTCTGTTCTCTTAAATGACTTTTAGTACACAGCATAAAGAAATGTAAATTTTTAATGACAAATCAAAAGCGGTTGCCTTCCTAAGAATATTCTTCTATAAACTTGTTTTAAAACTTAAAAAAAAAAAAATAAATGGTGCTGGTCTAACTGGCAGTTGGTATGTAGAAAAATGAAAATAGATCCATATTTATAACCTTACACAAAGCTCAAGTCCAAGTAGATCAAGGATCTCAACATAAAACCAAATACACTGAATTTAATAGAAGAGAAAGTGGGAAAGAACCTCGAACTCATTGGCAAGGGGGAAATTTTCCTAAACAGAACACCAATGGCTCAGGCTCTAAGACCAACTATTGATAAAAGAGACCTCATGAAACTGAAAAGCTTCTGTAATGTAAAAGATACAGTCAATAGGACAAATCAGCAACCTACAGATTGGGAAAAAAACTTCACTAGCCCCACATTCAAGAGAGGGCTAATATCTAAAATATATAAAGAATATAAGAATCTAGTCCCAAAAAACCAAATGACCCAATTTAGAACTGGGGTACAAGACTAGGCAGAGAGTTCACAACAGAGGAATCTCGAATGGCCAAGAAGCACCTAAAGAAATGTTCAACATCCTTAGTCATCAGGGAAATGAAATCAAAACGACCCTGAGATTACACGTTACACCAATCAGAATGGCTAATGTAAAAAACAAAAACAAAAACAAAAACAAAAACAAAAACTCAGGTAACAGCACATGTTGGCAAAGATGTGGAGAAAGAGGAACACTCCTCCATTGCTGGTGGGATTGCAAACTGGTACAACCACTTTGGAAATCAATCTGGGGGTTCCTCAGAAAATTGGAAATAGATCTACCTGAAGACCCAGCTATACCTCTCTTGGGCATATAGCCAAAAGATGCCCATCCATACCATAGGAACATGTGCAGCACTGTGGTCAGAGCAGCCTTGTTTGGAGTAGCCAGAAGCTAGATGTCCCTCAAAGAAAGAATTGACACTGAAAATATGGTTCATTTACACAATGGACTACTATTCAGCCATTAAAAACAAGGACATCATGAGTTTTGCAGGCAAATTGTTGGACCTAGAAAGTATCATCCTGAGTGGAGGTAACCCAGACCCAAAAGGACATGCATGGTTTGTACTTGCTAATACGTGGATATTAGCTCAAACACTACTGCTTTTCAGTGTTAAAGATGAGGAGATTGAGATGCGGTGAGGTGAAGTACCCCCTCTACTCACTACCTGAAGGAGCTGGATTCGAGCTCAAGCATGGAGGCTAGTCAGTCAGCCTCAACTCACCCTAACCCTGTTCTTAGTCATGGTCACATAAAATTGCCTTTGCCAATTCCTAGTACTGATATGTTCATCTACATCTTTGATTACTAATGATGACAAACATGTTGTTATTGTATTGATATCATGTTCCTCTTCAGTTAAGTGTTCATTTGTAGTTCTTGCTGGTAAATTAGCTTGTTGGATAAAGAGTCTTGCTAAATATTGAAGGCTGGCCTGAAACTGACCACGTACCCAGGCAATCCTTAAGACTTAACTTCCCAAATGCTAATATTACAAGATTGGTGATCCTTACGTTAATTGCCATTAATCTTTTTCTTTATTATTTATAAGAAGTCTTATTTTCAACAACTCAGCCACTGGATAGAGTATAAATATTTCTCAAATATCCTTTCATTTTGCTTTGATTTTTTTTTAAGTGCTAAACAATCCTATAGTTCAACTTCCCCGCTTTTGTGGCTTTTCAAAGACCATCTCCCAATGTTCATCGCTGTCTTATTATCTTATAGATTTTCATTTTCATTCAGCATCTTAATGAGTTTTCAAGCAAGCACCCACACTCAGTTTTACATAGAACACTTGTATATAAGCCACCTAGACTTTTTTACAGGGACTATCATACTGTGCTTGCTGTATGCATGGTAATGCATCTACTCACGCCTTTCTCCATTCTCCAGCTTGCTCTTGGTACTTTCCAACTCAAATTACAGGCGGCAGCACCCCTCCTCTCTAAACGAGCGCTGTTGGATTCTACAACTTCTCACTCTACAAACGTATCCCTGTGCTCAGAGTCATGCACCTCTGCTGGTAAGAGGTGAATATCCTGAAAAGCTTATTTCAGCACTCTGTGATCCTAAGTCATGTAATTAACTAGACCCTAATTTCTTCTTACAATGTATGTCCATTTACTAAAGATGAAATAAGCAAATTTTAAGTGTACTTGCACTGAGTTTTGACAAATACATACACCTGCACACCTATATAAACTAAAGTTCTCTCACAGAGTACCCTGCCACAACTGGCTCTCTAACAGCTACATGGAAAACACTGTTCTAGAATTTTGTGCCTAAGCGGTTCACCACCTGTAAAATCTCTTCATATCTTGCTAACAGAGGGGCAAATATTGCTCTTGGTGAGACGTTTTTCAAAGATGTTTGTGTGGTGAGGTGCTGTGTAGTACACAGATGCTGTCTTCTGTAAAAGCAAAGGGCAAATGTGCTTACTACCCACTACAAAAGATGTGATTTGGTAAGTTAGGATCCTCTTACTGGAATGGCACCTCAAAAACATGCTCCTTCTGGTGTCCATTGTAGCTGTGCACAAGTCATTTGCCTCTGACCCAGGAGTTCTGTGATCCTCTCTCTACATACATTAAAATGTGGTGGGCTCTCGAGTTAGTTTACAAGTAGGGGAAAGTTAAGGCCTTTGTCTGTGTTGTTTTTATTATGCAGAAATCCCTACTGTACCATAGTTTATTTCTCCGTTCTACTGGTGAGATATCCCTGGGCTCTATCTAGTTTTGTTTTCTTTCTGTTTTTTCTCTACTGCTTACTTTTTGACTTGGCTACTATGAATAAAATGTCTATACTACTTGTGCAAGTTTTTCTTTTACAAAAATATTTTCACTTTAGGGATGGAGGTTATCATGGGTGGAGTAGAATTGTTATGTTAAAGAATAGGCATATGTTCAAAGCCTTTTCCAAAGAGATTGTCATTTCTCATTCCTACTGTGTGAGAGGGCCAGTGGTACAACAGCTTTGTCGGTGATCGGTGCTATCTACAGTTTTAGCCACTTCCATGAGTATTTTAATAGTATGTGGTTGGGATTGTCATTTGCATTCTTCCAGGAAGAATGGACCATCTACATACTACCAGAGAGGACAATCCAAGGTGCCCCTCGGTCTGACTCTTCTGTATCAAGAAAAAGCCATGCTAGCTCTGTTCCCTGCTCCCAATGTAACATCAAGGTGCTTGGGGTCAGTGCTCAATTTGGCACTTCCTTTAACAGCGTGTGGGGGCCACATGCTGTATGATTTAGCAGCAATACCTTCTCCTTTCCTCTCTCCCCCATAATTATGTCATTCCTACAAACCCTGGAGAGCACATGAGTCTCTGTGTACAGTGCTACTACAGGTTATCTTGGTGTTCTCCACAACCTGCTCTACTCTCATTGCCCTGGGTTATTCTTCCTCATCCTGGATGATCTAAATAAAAAAAAATGCGTCTTACTTGATTCCTATCCCATTCTTCTTCCCACTACAGGCTTCATAGCTTCAGTTCTAGCTCCAGGCCAGACCATGTATTCGACTTTTCTAGAACTTTCCATACTGAAACTTCTTGTAGTCTCTGTGTTTCCAGGAACAGATACAGTGGTCAATGTCTTTGTAGTCTCTAGAAATCTCTCTTCTACTAAGCTGAATGCCGGGTACGTATGGGTTCCCTGCACACTTACTGTCTGGAAATAAGTGACACACTTCAGCTACTTTGGTGGGTGGCTTGCCTGGCTTTTGCTTCCCAAGGAAACACTATCAGTTGAAAAACAAATCATACATTTATTTTTTTTAGAGGGGGGAACAATCCTAGTTTGTTTGTTGTTGTTATTTTTCTGTTTTCTTGACTGCTTGTGCTCATGTACACTTAAAATTTCACAGTTCCTGTGGACCGAGGGTCTGGATACAGGTTAACTGGGCCCTCAACTCAGGATTCCTCAGAGCTGAAATGGAAGTGCTCAACAAGCAGTGTTCTTGCCACATCTGAGAAGAATTCTCGCCTCCAGATGTTAGCTGGGTTCTTCTCTTGTGGCTGTATGACTGGAGCCAGGGGTTTTAGTTGATAGAAGCTGAAGACATTGACGCCTCAATGTTAGGTTTCTGAGGAAACATAGAGACAGAAGGTAAAGAGAGACCAGAGTCTGACCTTCAATAGATAGGTTTGTCTTGATTGGTGTACACAGCAAGGAGCAGCCTCTCTTCCACAGGAAACTGAGGGGTCTCCCGTGGGGAAAAGCTGACTCCAACCCTCTCCATAGGCAGATGAGGGGCTTGGGAATAAGGAAATTGTTGCGGCTGTAGGATCTGTTAAGCGTCTCTCCTTCCTGAAATTGTTTGCCCAAGGTGAGACAGACTATCAGGTATTCCTTTCTAGGATGGTTTAGCAAGGTCACCTAAAATCTCATAGGAATTCTGTTTTATAGTCCAGGTAGTCTATCATTCTGTTTCCTCATTCCTAAGCTTTAGTGACTGTGTTTACCTCAAAGGTTGTCAAGAGATTAAATGAAGTTTTTTTTTAAGTGGTGTATATACCTACCTGGCCCACAACTGTCTGCTTTTCTGAGTGTCCACTGTTGCTATTTAGCATGTAAAGATGTGGTGTGAATGGGTATGAAGTGGACCTTGGGGATATGAACTGAGTCAGCAAGATGTGAATTAAACAATAAAATGTTCTGCATTCAAGCACCTATCTTTTCCTCTATAAACTTCTAACTTTTCTCAATTATGGAAGTGGTGCTTGTGGTGGTAGTGGTGGTGGTGGTCATGGTGGTGGTGGTCATGGTGATGGTGGTGGTGGTCATGGTGATGGTGGTGGTGGTCATGGTGTGGTGGTGGTGGTCATGGTGGTGGTGGTGGTGGTGGTCATGGTGGTGGTGGTGGTCATGGTGGTGGTGGTGGTCATGGTGGTGGTGGTGGTGGTGGTGGTGGTGGTGGTGGTCATGGTGGTGGTGGTGGTCATGGTGGTGGTGGTGGTGGTGGTCATGGTGGCCATGGTGGCCATGGTGGTGGTGGTGGTGGTGGTGGTTGTGGCTTAAATGTGTAAACTGTATCCAAAAGGAAAGAAAGATGAGAAAATATCCCCCAGGATAGTTCAGCCTCACTACGATGTGATTCACATTATTAAGTCAGCCCACCATGAAACAGAGAGCATATAAACTCTGCCTGCCCACCTTTTTGAGAAATGTGGTAAAAGAAATATAATTTCTTGCATTTCATTATTTGGTTGTGCTGTGCTCAAACCCAGGTCTCCTCTGCCACTGCGATCTGTGTCAATGGGACAGACCTTGAGGCCAGAATGTCTAGTTTTTATAGACGTATTACAAGGTCACAGTGGGCAAAGGAAACACAGGCTCAGCCTGTACTTTAAGTAACCCATGATTCAGAACTGGAATTCTTAACATCTTACCCATCTCTATCTCCTAAATGGCTGTCTCTTCCTGTGAGAGAGAAGGTAATGCCTTTGGACACAGCCGTTCCTTAGGAACTGTGAAACCACGGTTAATGTAGTCAGTGTATGTCAGGCTGACCTAAATGTGCACTTTGCATGCATCTCTCCAGTAACTGCATGGCCATCAGCACATCCATGACTAATGCATCTCTAGGTTGTGGCAATCCTAGGTCCTCCTCCTCTCCTAATCCCTTAATTTGTACAATGAATATTTCAATTAATCAAATGTTCTATCGCATGTACAGTATTATGTTGCTATGAGAATTTAGTTTTTAATAAAAACAAATATCTACCAAAAGCTAACTGTCCATAACCGGTTTTGTTTGTTTGTTTTAATGAAAATACTTTCTGGGCTAAATAAACCATATGTGTGGCTTGTGTGATGGCTGGGAGTGGCTTTTCAGTCTCTCAATCATGGCTTTCCATGGTGGGCCAGAGTATTCCTTACCCTATTCTCATAGGCATGGCACAGTTGTCATTCTTTGTGAGTGTCTCTCATGATGTCACCAACAGACCATTTCGTAAAGATCTTCAAGTTTCATTCGTATTTACCTATGGTGGATTCCACTGCTAGAATCTCATAGAACTGGGGCTGACACTTATCCCAAATGTGTCACTGACAACCTGAGACCGCTGCGTAGAGGTTTTAAGTGTGTGAAACTTCTTCCCCGCAATGTTCATTTATTCAGCACTTTCCATTACTGCACTCAGAAGTTGCTGGGCTCAGCATCCTTCGATAACACGAATAAGCAATTATGAGTATCCCAGGAGGATGCTTCTAGATAAAGCCAATATTGTGATTGTCTGGCGTCCCTCTGAACAACATAAACTCTTGACTCTAGAATTGAATCACTGATCAATAGTCAGATAAAAATGTTAATTCTATAATTAAAGCACATTTAGTGTTTGGTTTTACCGAAAGACAAATTACCCACTCTTCTGCACATTTGGTGGCTGCTGAGGGGACTATGTAACCTCCATACTAATAGGGTAGAGTCTACCTGTTGAACAGTAACACTGTAGGTTGAATAGGGTCAAGGATAGGAGTATATGACACATTTAAAAGAAGTGACTGGATCTCCTGGGTGAGGGCGATAGTTTGCTGAGGGCTGATCAATTAAGGAGGGTCAGCAAGGAGTGAAAACACAGGAGCTGTCTCTACCCTTAGATAGGAAATGACCAGCCCAGCAGTGGCATTTAGGAAAAACCATTATTCTACTCAACATTAAGAGGCAGTCACCAAATGAGAGATGTTGGCTTAAAGGAGCATAGGCACCGTCCACTAGGGCCCAGGGCTCCCTCTCCTATCCCTGTCCCCCACTGTGCCTCACACTGGCCACTCACAACTAGAAACTGGAAGGCAATGGAGCCTGGTTCACAGAGTCTCCAAAAATCATTCTGGGAAGCACAGAAGAGGGAACAGAAGGGAGAGTGAATTTAGATAGCAGTAGGGACTACCCTACATAGCTGGCCAGCTCTTAGAAGAAGCTCTTTTTCCAGAGGGCAGCATCAGCTTGCTTCCAACAAACACTAGAAAGTAAAATACCGTAATAATTAATTTTCTGAAGCCTCATTGAAAGGGTGATTAGGAAGAAAAAGCTGAACGTGGATTATAGACCTCTGCCATGACATGAAATTTTATGGTTCTTTTAGAGTGTGTTGTACTGTTGCAATGAACTGCGCTAACTCAAATCTGGCATGCGATATCCACTTCCCTTGTACTGCACAATGTTTTTTAAAAAAGCTTTGCTTTGAATGGTGTTTAAACCATGAATACACTTTGCAAACCACTACTTCATAGTGTGAGCCTATCCTCTATGTTGCTGCCTGAGGCTTGCTAAAGGCCCTTGAGTTTGCGATCCTACATTTGAGCCTCAAAGATTGGTCACTGGTATGCAGAGATCGTACTTGGGGCCTTACTTTTTGTTACATCTGGTTGTGGTTTACAGTTCTGGGGATCCAACCTGGAGCCTGTGCATGCTACACACATGTTTTATATCAAATTACATCTCCATCCTCTGGAAACATTTTAGAATTCAGATTACTCGACTTCATTCCATATATAGTGAATCAAAGCTAGGAGGGTGGATCCCAGCAAATTCTTTCCACACACCTACCTGGAGATTCTCACATTTGGTGAAGTTTTCTGAAAGGGTACTGGTTCTATGACATATGACCCATCACTAGAAGGTCTGTATCACGTCTTTCTTCAACTATGTGCCTAAGGTCCCAAGGCAAGTCTTTCAATAGACTTTCTTCTAACAGCAATAAGATGAGGACTGGGTCTTACTGGTTTGCTATTGCTATAGTTAACTTCATGGTTTAAGGCCATTGTGTTGACACATTTAAAAGTCCATAAAAAGGTGGAAGAGAAACTAAAAAGTCAATAATGTTGAGTCACATGTCTGACTTCTTCCAGGTTGACTTGGAATATGTTCCAATGAATCTAGAGAATCATGGCCATTTTGGAGGTCACACAACAGATATCCCACATATCAAATATTTACATTATGATTCATAACTAGCAAATTGTTGGACATATGGAGTAGCAACAAACTAATTTTATAGCTGGGGTCAGCACAGCATGAGGAGCTATATCAAAGGGCTGCAGCACTGGGATGGTAGAGAACTACTGCTCTAGAGCTTTCATAATCTATCAGGCATGAGGTACACACAGGATTGGTGTGTCATAGGCAGTAATGAAAGGCTCCATCCAGTTCTTACTCAGTGCTTCCCCTTAGCCTGTGATCTTTATGATTAGCGGTGTACCCCCAGAAAACCCTTGATTGATTTGAAAATACCTTTGGTCACAAGAATTTGGGCACTCCCATTTCGTTCTACAGACTTGAGCCTATAAAGACGAAGAAGCTTAAGGGTAATTCATAGGAGGATAAGCTATCAAAGGGTCTTGATAAGATGGTCTGTTCAACTTAATTCTCAGTGAAATAATGATTGTCGGGGCATATCTACAGTGCAGCAGAAACTCAAAAGTCTAAAGGGGCATGTATTGCCACTGGGAATGTACTGCCTCTCAATTACCATATCCAGATTACACAGACTTACACCAAATATCTACAAGTACGTATGACCGTACATAGTTTCTGAGTTAGGAATCTAAGAATGTGATATTTCTGTTGTTTGGAGTCCAAATCCATTAGGAGGTTGAGTCAGAGTGTTTGAGGAGCTTGACTAGGCTGAAGGACTTACTTTCACATGCATGCTGACTGGCAGGAGAGCTGCTATTTTGACACATTGGCATCTTCCGGGGGGCTGCTCATCATACAGCAGCTGGTTTCTCAATAAAAGTGTCCCAATAAAAAAACAGCAGCAACAAAGACAGGTCATTTATAACTTAATCTTGAAAGTGACACACCATTCTTTCTTTGTACATATTCTATTAGTCATACCAATACAGAAGGAGACACACAAGGTGTATACACCAAGAGAAAAGGAGGAGAGTGTCCCCAGTAATGATCCCCAGGACTTGGGCCTTCTCTTACTTCTTTAGCAGGAAGAGGATCTTGCTGACCTCTGCCTGTCTGATGGTTTTTTTCTTCACATCTCTGTAGCTCTGGAACTCACAGTGTTCAAATGTAGAAACAGGGGTAGCGATGGGTATATGTGGGCTTGCTAGTTGCCATTCTGGAAGCTGTTCTGGACTGGCTTTTTGCTGTTGTTTCGGTTTGTTTTGTTCTGTATCAGGACTACGCTTGACAGGACAGCACTATCTGTGTTTTTATGGCACATAACCCACTGAGTCAGGCTTCAACACATGTAACATTTCTCCAAAGAAACCTGGCAGCCAGAGCCATATGTGGTTTTAAACTGGGAATTTTTCAGGTTGGGAATCGGGGTTGTAGTCTTGCAGCTACAACTAAAGGGCAAAAATATCAGGAGGCGTCTGGGCACCAAAGATTTAAGCTTCTGCTGTCCTGTCTGCTGTCTTCCTTGTGCTATGGGAGCTTCCTTTCTCTCCAGTTAATTGCTGAGCATCTTAAGCATATGCAGACATGGGGAGAGATTTATTGCAGATCTGACAAATGCTCCTGTCATAGTGACAAGCACTGAATCAGCGTTGGTTCAACACAGATGTTTCCACTTGATAAAGAGGCACTTAATGTATTGAGACGTCTGAAAGTGTACACACTCGGTCGGCACTGGTTTTATTAATGAGGTATCAGAAAAACAAATATTTCATGGTGAACCACAACAAACGACCTCTCTGGAAAAAAAAAGCAAGAAATAAAAAGAATGCATATTTTTCACTTCATGGAGAGATTTTCATCCCAGTCCTTGAAGGTCTACCATTCTTATTGGGTGACACTAAGGGATGCTGTGATCTTTATTTGGGGGAAGAGTCTCCAAGGGGAAAAGCAATTTGCCTAAACTTTTGTAATCCAAATGGCAACAGCTGCTGGCATCACCATGCGATGGTTATTCTTCTTTGGTTGGAAGACTGTTCTGTTGTAGCTGTTGTACTTGAGACTCAGAAACGTTAAGTAACTTCCTCACAGTGGTACAGTAACTTTCTTTATTCATACCATGATGCAGAAGATAGTCAATCAATGGCAAGAAGACAAGTAAAGTCTTTCTCTTTTTGGTATCAGCCTAACCTTAGGTTTCTTCAAGTATTTTAGAATGTTTAAATGGGTTAATATTATTGTATTAAGTAAACAATGATGGCCTGGTTCCCGAAAAGGGACTTCAGCCTGTAGAGAGAAGAACCATCCAACCCCAAATGCTAGCATGGACTTCCACAGCTACAGAGAGAGTCTCATGTGTGATATTACTGGGGTCACAGTGGAAAGAACCAGGGACAGTGCAGATGCAGAACTGGAGGAGTGTGTGTGTATTATTACAATCATCTTTCCAGCAGTGTGTTGGCTTCATATGGATCACTTATCAACATAAAGAAGAGACACGCATCGTGAGACATCTCTCAGTTCTGGGTTGCAGCATACCTGGCCATGTCAGAAAAATCTGTGCTGGAGAGTTGTACTCAAGGTTCTCTAACACAGGCAGCATTATCGAAAGAGCCGGAACAAAAACTGATGGCCGTCGCAGTGAGCTCTTCATGCCTCTTCCTTCTCTTCTCACTCCCACAGAAAGATAAAGGACAAACCTGAAAACTGGTATCTAAATCCAGGAGAGAGAGAGAGAGAGAGAGAGAGAGAGAGAGAGAGAGAGAGAGAGAGGAGAGGGAGAGAGGGGAGAGGAGAGGGAGAGGGAGAGAGAGAGAAGAGAGAGAGGGAGAGAGAGGGAGAGAGAGAGAGAGAGAGAGAGAGAGAGAGAGAGAGAGAGAGAGAGAGAGAGAGAGGGAGAGAGAGAGAGAGAGAGAGAGAGAGAGAGGGAGAGAGAGAGGAGAGAGAGAGAGAGGGGAGAGAGAGAGAGAGGGAGAGAGAGAGAGAGAGAGAGGGAGAGAGAGAGGGAGAGAGGAGAGAGAGGAGAGAGGAGAGAGAGGGGGGGGGAGGGGGGAGGGAGAGGGGGAGGGAGAGGGAGAGGGAGAGGGAGGAGAGAGAGAGAGATTGATTCAGTTGTTACTCAGCTTGTGCTTATGCTTAGGGTCTTACCTGTGCTGAAACGACTTCAGATCTATTTAGCTATGCTGCCTCTAGGACCACGCTGTCTGTAGGCCCCCAGTAAGCTATACTTGCACCATCCTGAACACATCTTCCTTCAGCCACAAAGCACCAGTTTTCCTCGACAGAGAGTGGGTTCTGCAGGAGCATTATATTTTTCAGCAATCCACCTCACGGTTAAGACAGATGCGCTGTCTGTCTCATTTCTCTCCGTGGCTCTTGGCACAGTGGCCTGCCCTTCCCCAAACAGGGCACCAATTGACTTGTTAACTAGCACACAAATATGGGAAGGAACTATTTATAATGTGTTTGTCATTTTCTTCTTATGTCTTAAAGAAAAGGGAGTAAACTGGGAGCTAATTCATTGTCGGTACACTTTCCAGACGCATTTGAAAGGGCGTACTGACTGACAGGGTACCTCTTGACAGCAGAGACAGACATTTCTAGAACAGCTAGTAGGAAGCTCAGAAGAATCACACCAGTCTCAGTTTTAACTAGGGACCTCCATGGAAAACAGAATTAAGAGGGATGTCATACCTGTGGTATTAGGTGTTTTGGAAGCATTCGATCTTCCTCTGCCTTTAAATAGGAGAGAGCTGGAAGCTCTTAATGCTTCCTTGTTTCACTAGCTTTCTTTGATGGGCTGAATTGTGGCTTCCAAGAACTTAGGTGCTGAAATCCCAATTCCCAGAACCTTGGAGCACAGGCATATTTGAAGCAAAGCTATTGACATTTCTAACAGGTTGAGATGACCAGAGCAGTGTGGGAGGAAAGTCATCTATTCTGACATGTACCCTATGAAAATGGCGGGGCAGGGGGATTCAGACAGGCATGAGTCTGTGTAAAGATGAAGGCAGAAATTGGAGGATGCTTCTATAAAGGCACCACAGATTTCCAACCAACCGCAGAATCCTGGTAACTCTAAGCAGGATTCTTTACCGCTCTCAGAAGGAGAAAATTCTATTGATACCTTGGTTTTGGACTCAAAACTCCAGAATTGTAAAGCCATACACTTCTATTGTGGAAACCACTCAGTAGGCCTTTGTTACAGTATCTCTACAAAAGCTGTCACTCGCCAGCTGTGCCCCCAGCTCTGATACATTTGACCCTCTCTGCACAGCCTCACTCCACGAGTAACAGTAGATAACAGCTGTTCCATGCCATTTGTCAAAATAGACATTTCCAAGAACCTAGGCCACGCTTGAGTAGGAAGCTAAGCAATCTTTTGTTCCCAGCAATATAAAGAAATCAAAACTCGTAATGATGGGAAGTAAACTGAAGGGCCGGATCTGAACAGCCCTGGCAGGTGGTGACAGGACACATTTATTTCCGTTGTAAAGTGGGCGATGGTCCCCAATGCTCATGGGACCTTACTTCTCCAGTGCAGGAATGGGAGTTCTGCCTGCTCTTCTGAAATATTGTCCCTTGTGAATTCTCTTACCCACGAGGCCAGACAATGCTTGCTTCACTGAAGTAACCATTTAGGCCCTGTTTTATCAGGCCCAGCAGGTAATTGTGAGCACTTTATGACAAGAAGTCTACAGTTATTTCTTCTCTGATGTTCCAGTACATTGAACATATAATTTATTTAGTAGTAGTTATAAAAAGCTTTTTAAAGGAATCGTTGTAAATGGCCTTGTGACATTGGTGATATAGAACTTTCTAAGGAATATGTGCCTGGTTTTTGTTTTTGATAGAAAGGGTACAGCCTTCCAAGAGTCTGAAGGTACTAACTACAAAGTAAAGGGAAATTAGTCAATAGAATGGAAAATGGTTAGAGCAAAAGAGTAGAGCAGAATCCTCCGTGGCATGCCCCAGCTCTAGACATAAAAGAAATGAAGTAACTGGTTAAACCATTACAGATTAAAATCACTTGCAAGATGAACTGTCCTGGGGCTGGCTCAATAGCACTGGTTTTTTCTCTCCTTGCACTCAGAATTAGAGCTGGAACAGAGAGGATACTGTGTACACTGTAGCATAAGTCACGGTTTCTGTCTCTGCTCTATTGGCATGTTGCACAGGATACTTTGTAGAGGGGCTCGTTGTCCCTCGAATCATGAGATATTTGTCGGCATCCGTGGCTGCGTGTTGGAACACCCATCCCGTACATTTGCAGCAACCAGCATGGTCTACCATAGTGGGTAAAGAGTCTCTAAGGCAAACTTGCCCCCTGCTGAAAGGAGCCAATCAAACTGAAGAAATGGGCTTTGCCAGCAGCAAACCACAGAACGAGAACAGAACCCCCGTTGAAGGAATCAGAGAAAGGACTGAAGAGCTTGAAGGGGCTCGAGACCCCATATGAACAACAATGCCAACCAACCAGAGCTTCCAGGGACTAAGCCACTACCCAAAGCCTGTACATGGACTGACCCTGGGCTCCAACTGCATAATGCAATGAATAGCCTAGTAAGAGCACTAGTGGAAGGGGAAGCCCTTGGTCCTGCCAAGACTGAACCCCCAGTGAACGGGATTGTTGGGGGGAGGGCTGTAATGGGGGGAGGATAAGAAGGGGGAAAAAAAAGAAATGGGCTTTGAAACCACTGGTGTTGCATTCCTCCTCAGAAGAAATAAGGGTAAGTCATGGTTGGATTTCAGCTTCCAGAAGGAGGCACTTGCCTTAAATATGGCCGAGGAAACTATAGGACCTACACAAAAGCTCAGAACACTGGCAAGCCTGTTCATGGGTTTCTTATTATTTATTGCTTCTAGTTTAGTGAAAGTCTTTAAAATATTAAAGCTTGCATAATGTTATATAATGCAATGTTATATATATGGAGAGAGAGACTATATATAGATTTATGTTAGTTCACAGCAAATAGCTGTTTTTTCCTCTTGAAACTTCTTTCCAATGTCCCCACAAGGGACTCTTTGCTCTGAGACCCTAGAGAGTGCAGCTTCCCAGCTATGGAAGGCACTGTGGAAGAGTTGTCAGACAGGAAGGAGCATATGCTAAGGCTCAGCCATTTAAATACTTATGCACTTTGAGAACATCACAGGGAGCTGGATAAAGGCAAAAGAAACCCATGAGATAGTGGAAAGGCCACAGCAGCTTCTGGGTGGAGAATAAGTGGAAGTGTGACGAAGGTCTGGAAGCAGAGAGACCTGTCAGCAGGTCATGATTGCTCGTGGTGATGGAGGTATGGATTGGGCACTGGGCAAGGTGATGGGAAGTAGATGGATCTGGATATGGCTTTGACAGAAACAACAGAACACGCTAGCAAGTAAGATGCAAGATGTCTGGGAGAAAAATGTCGCCTGGCTGCTGACAATGTCTTTTGTTGAGATGCACATGCCTGCAAGAAGAAACATAGTTGGGGATGAGAGGATGGACAGGTCTGTCTGGGACACTCGAAATTTGTGTATTGTATTAGACATTCAGGTAAGGACACCAAGCCAGCAGTTAGACATATGGTTTGGAGAAGCTATAGGTGAAGTCATGGCTAGAGGCATTTGGAATCTCAGCAGTAGACAGTACTGAAGCCACAGACCTGGGTGACCATTTAGGAGAGAGTGAGGTTAAAGATGAAAAGGGGTCCTGGACCATAGACCTGGCTTTTAGAAAAGAGGTACCCAGAAAGCAAACTAGAAAGGACTATTGGGGAAACCAGAGGAAGTCCAGGAGGCCATGGATAAACTATCTGTTCGTTGCATAGTGAATCATTCGAGCATGTGCTATTTGCTTTTATATAAGACAACAAGGGATTCTTGATTTAGTGCCTGTTCTACAGCAGCACCTGGTATAATGGAGGAGGAGAAGCAGGGTCCACTTCCACCATCAAAGAAATGCCATTGTAGGCAGAATGACCACCCCTCAGTGGTGCCCAAGTGCTAATCCATGAAGTTGAAAACATATTACATTACAAAGGAAATGGGACTTTTTAAATATGAACGAATGAAGGATTTTGTGCAGACATTATCTGGGTGGGCTTGATCTAACCACAAGTTTCCTTCAAAGGGGAGACAGAAGTCAGAAAAAGAGAGATGTTAATGAAAGCAGGGAGAGTACACAGTTTTGACGCCCCCCAAAAAATGCAGACAGCTTCTAAATTCTGGAGAAAAAAGGAGCCACTTCCTCTCTGGAGCCTACTAAAGGTGACAGCTGCCACCAGTTCTGACCAGCAGCACTGCAAGATTAGCTTATGTTAATTCAGCTCCCTAAGTTTCAGCCATTTGTTACAGCAGCAAGAGGAAACTCACACAGACTCCCTCTCATGAGCCAGGCAAAAAAAAAAAGGGGTGTGATTGCAGCTGTGTTCCACAGCAGGACAGGAAAAGTCCAAGAAGCACCCAGTGAGTTGCTGGCTTGGTAATCAGGAAGACATCTGCAGCATGGCCCTGCAGTTGAGGTCTGAAGGATGGAGTGGAGGTGAAATACTTGGGCATTTAGGGAGCCAATAGGAAAGAGAGCAAGTGACTCAAGCAGTGTGAGTGGTTGCTATGGTTCACGGATCTGGCAAACAAAAATTTACCAAGTTACATTTGAGTCTTCGCTGGTAGACGTTGATCCCATACATATGGTGCCTGCACCTGCAGATGGGGCTGAAGGGGCAGGCTGTGCTGAGGCGACCATTGGAAATACAGATTTGGATTTCAGGGCAGGGATGGGGAAGAAGAGCAAATGTTTTCTTAGAACTGCATTTCTTCTACCTTTTTAAAACAAGAGGTAGTAGACTATGTTTATATTCTTAACTGGCCATTAAGAGACAGACAAAGAATATATTATGTTAGAAAGAAGCTGACGTAGCAGGAATTCCTCCTCCCCCATGTTTGGACCTGGCATATCCGACTCCCTGCCCATGGAGTCCAGACACCATCTCAGAATGCTTCTCAGGTTTGCCTCTAAGAGGCATTACTGGTTTATACACGTGGCTTCCACATTGAGACTCACTACATGTTATCAAACCCAAGACTTTAGACATACTAACGGAGTTGGTGGTACTCATCTGTGGTCCCGGCACTTTAAAAGTTGAGGCAGGAGGTTCACAAGTTTGGTGACATCCTGGACTACATAACAAATGTGAAGCTATCATGGGCTACACCAGCATTTTTAAACAAAACAAAACAAAAACTAGCAGTAAATCACAGTAATACTGTTTTCATGTTGTATCTGGATTTTTATAGGAGTTTTATTGAAAGAGACCGTAGGGAATAATTTAGACATAAAAATTAACATCTGTCTACCTTACAGATACATGAAGTTAAATGCCTTAGTCACTCACCAGCTCACTTGGGGATGTCCAAGTTTTCCGAACTGTAGCTCCCTCTGTCCTGTCTGTCATGAGAGATGAAGTCAGACCCATTTTTCAAACAATGCTCCAGGATTGGCTTCAGAACTTTTTGCAAGGCTGCTGATGCCCATAAGACATTGTATTTTGTTATACCTCAACAGAAATAAAAATCACACCCTGATAGTAGGTTAAATCAGATTTTACCTAGCACGGTTTCAGTAAGAGAATGGAGATCTAACGTAGAGCTGGACTCAATTGTGAACACAGAATGGATACTTAGGGATTAATAGCCAAGAAATAGTCGGGGATGGAAATCTCTAAGAGTCAGTGTTTCTGCTAAGGTGAACTGACAGGACTCTGGCTTCTGAAAGCAGGGCCGTAGTGATCAGATACCAGGTGGGGACAATGGAGGCTGAAGAGTTCTCTTAGCTATCTGGATGGTCAGATACAGAGAATGGCTGACACGTGCTAAAAGAACCTGGGAGGTTTCCTGTTAAAACTTAATTTTACCCTGAAGTACAGATGAGCTAAGAAGATGTTCAGGAACCTTGGCTAGAATTTGGCCAGGCAGAGAATCTTTGTCAGTGTTAATGAGAACGTTCAGACAGCCCCAACAATGCTCTTCGCTTGCTCAGATAGTCCTTAAACGATGTGCAGACTCAAAGAGATTATCAAAGGATGAAAGTTGTCTGGTAATGCCAGTAGGAATTACAACAAGGTACACACACTCAAAGACATTGTCAGTGACCTGTTCCGTGGCTGACAGCAATTCTGGGCTCATTAGCTTCTAAGATATGGGTTGATTTGGGAGGTGTTAGCCAGTGAGGGAAAACATCTACATCCTATGATACGATGATCACCATTATTTGAATGCTTTTAAAATTCCAAACACCATTAATTTTGTAGAAAAAGTTGAAATGATTTAAGAACAAGGTATTCCTTTCTTTGTGTTCATTGCAAAACCAGCCCCCGAGGAGGGTGTCAATTTTCGTCCACATCCACCCGTCAGTAAGGACTGCTGCCTTTGTGACCAATGGTGACAGTTAAGCAAAGAAGGAAATGGTGCCAGCGGCTGAGGTTAATTAAAAGTTTGTCTTGACAAGGTCGAAAATCACCTTCCCATTTCACCCTAGAAAGGGGCCTTATTCCTATTTTACTTATTAATGGACAACTGTGAGACTACATAATAAGATGAAACCAGGTAATGAAGATCTACTGAAGTGCTGGGGTCAGGAAGTCCAGAGATGCAGACGTTACAGGAATAGAGACTGCATTTGTGTCTGTGCAATGGATGTGGATTTACAGATTTGGGCTGATTATGAACTAACTCTTCAATGGTATGTCCTAACAAGGTAGTCTTTAATACTTCTAAAGTAACGGCTCTTAAGAAAACAGAGTCTCATTAAAAAAAGAAAGAAAGAGAGAAAGAAAGAAAGAAAGAGAGAAAGAAAGAAAGAAAGAAAGAAAGAAAGAAAGAAAGAAAGAAAGAAAGAAAGGAAGGAAGGAAGAAAAGAAAACAGTCTCATACACAAAGTTGTTACTTATCCATCTCTTTTGAAAATATTTTTACATTTATTTGGAGCTTATAGGGTGTGCATATGTGAGAGAAAGAAAAAGAGAAGGAGAGGAAACTCTAAGCCATCCCCATCTAAATGCTTTTATAAGAGCATTTTTTTATAAGAGTGCTCTGGTCATGGTGTCTCTTCACAATAGAACACTGACTAAGGCTCGTAGCATGAATCATTTCCTAATGTTTCTAAGTTCTACCCACTTAGAAGGTTTGAAGGGCTCGTCCATGGAGTTTTGTTAGCACAAGTCATGAAGCTAGAACTGACACATTGTACAACTTCAGCTAGAAAGCATATTGGGACCTTTATTTTGGAGGTGTTTGTGTTTTAGTTGCTTCTTGCTAGCTGGATCTAGCACTGGAGAGCCAAACGCTCCCATCTAAAGTGCAGAGAAATTAGACTCACTCAGTGATCAAGGTGTCTGGATCTTTTCTGAGTTTTATCTGTTGGCTTTTGTAAGATTTTCAGTGAGACGGAGAACATGAAATCACTAACTGATTTTTTAATTCATCTCTATTTTTTCTTTTTTTAATTGAAAATAGATTCCTTTTTTTTCTTACAATATATCCTGATTATAATTTCCCCTCCCTCTACTTCTCTCAGTTCCTCCCCACCTACCCCCCACCCCATCTGGATCTACCCATCATTAGAAAAGAACAGGCTTCTAAACATAACAACCAAGCATGACGAAATAAAACATAATAAAATGAAGAAAAGGCTACCATATTAGAGCTGGTCATGGCAACCCAACAGGAGGGTCAAAGTCCCAAAAGCAGGCAACAGAGTCAGAAACCCACCCATTCACACTCAGGAATCCCATAAAATATTAAACTAATAGCTATATTATATACACAGACTTGGTATAGACCCAGGGAGGCCCTGTGCTTGTTGCTTCAATTTCTGTGAGCTCATACATTCCTTGTTTAGTTGGTTCAGAAGGCCTTGTTCTCTTGATGTCCTTCATGCCCTCTGAGTCTTAGAATCTTACCACCTCCACTCCTGCAAGATTCCTTGTGCTTTGAGAGGAGAGGAGACCTCAATTTAGACTCTGCATAATGTCTGGCTGTGGATCTCTACATCTCTTCCCATCTGCTGCCAGAAGGAGCCTCTCTGATGATAGCTGATAAGGTACTGATCTATGACTTTAGCAGAATATATTGATATATACTTTTTAATAACAGTTATATTTGGTCTCACTATAGTGGGCTATCTAGTCTCTGATTCTTAGTTACCCAAGCAGTGAGTGTCAGATATGGGTTTCTTGTCATAGAGTGGACCTTAATTCAAATCAGGCATTGGTTGGTTACTCCCACAAGCACTGTGCCACCATTGTCCCACCATACTTTGTAGGCAGGACAGACTGTAGGTCACAGGTTTTATGGATGCCTAGGTGTCCACATTTCTCTTTTGAAAGTTCAGTTTGCAGAGAACATTGTCTTAACATCAGCCTGCCCTATTTGCCCCCCTTGGCCAACATCTTAACTGAATGCAACTGAGTCCCTTCACTGGAAGCCTTACCTGGCAACAAGCGATGGCCAGTGGAGACTCCATATCCCCCATTACTAGGAGTCCTCTCTCTAGGATCTCCTTCAGACATCCCACAGTTTCCAATGCAATAGGTTTTCACACGACTCCCCAAATGCCTCCCAATTTTAGCTGTCTCTCTCCAAACTGTCTCCCTCCATCCCATCCTCCACCCCCATCTTGATCCCTCCTGCTCCCATGGCCACCCATCCCAGATTACCTATAAAATAGATTCTATTCTCCCTTCCCAGGAAGATCCATGATTCACTTACCAGTGACTACACACCATATTTGTCTTTTCGGGTCTGGGTTACCTCATAGAGGATGATTATTTTCTAGTTCCATCCATTTGCCTGCAAATTTCATGATGTCATTTTTTAGACAGCTGAATCATACTTCATTGTATACATGTATCACATCTTATTGATCCTTTCCCCTGTTGAGAGACATCTAGGTTGCTTCCAGCTTCTGAGTATTATGAATAAAGCTGCAATGAACACAGTTGAGCAAATGTCCTTGATAGAAATGGAGCATCCTTGGTTACATATCTAGGAGTGGTATAGCTGAGTCTTGAGGTAGATTGGTTCCTAATTTCCTGAGGAATTCCATAGTGGCTGTACAGATTGGCACTCCCACCAGCAATGGAGGAATGTTCCTCTGCTCCATCCACATCCTTGTCAGCAAGAGCTGTCACTTGTAGTATTGATCTTAGCCTATCTGACAGATATAAGATGGGATCTAAAAGTAGTCTTGATTTGCATTTCCCTAATGTCTAAGGGTGTTGAACATTTCTTTAAGTGTTTCTCTGCCATTTGAGGTTCTTTTATTTAGGTCTGTACACCATCTTTAAATTAGAGGAGTTTTTTTTTTTTTGATATCTAGTTTCTTGAGTTCTTTATATATTTCAGATACTAGACCTCTATTGGATATAGAGCTGATTAAAAAAAAAAAATTCCCATTCTAGAGGCTGCCATCTGTCCAGGTGACAGTCTCCTTTGCCTTACAATAGCTTTGCAGTTTCCTGGGGTCCCATTTATTAACTGCTGATCTCCGTGCCTACACTGTTGGTATTCTGTTCAGGAAGTTGTCTCCTGTGTCAATGTGTTTAAAACTATTCCCCACTTTCTCTTCTATCAAGTTCAGTGTATCTGGCTTTTTTGTTGAGGTCTTTGATCTCTGTGCACTTGAATTTTGTGTAGCGTGATAGATATGGATCTATTTGCATTCTTCTACATGCAAACATCCAGTTAGATCAGCACCATTTATTAAAGATACTCTCTTTTTTTTCCCAGTATGTATTTCTGACTTTATCAAAGATCAGATTCCGTATGTGTGTGGATTTATGTCTAGATCTCCATTTTGACTCTGTTGATCAACCTGTTTGTTTTTATGCCAATACAATGCAGTGTTTTTGTTTTGTTTTTTCTGTAGCTCTGTAGTACACCTTGAAACCAAGGACAGTGCTCTCTCCAGCAGTTCTTTTATTGTTAAGGATTGTTTTAGCTATCCCAAGATTTTTGTTTTTCTATATGAAGTTGAGGCTTATCCTTTTAAGGGCTGTAAAGATTTTGTGTTGGGATTTTAATGGGTCTGCATTGAATCTGTGAATTGCTTTTGATAGGATGGCCACTTTCACTATGTTAATCCTACCAATCCATGAGCATGGGAGATTTCTATCTTATGATATCTTCCACAATTTCTTTCTTCAAAGATTTGAAGTTTTTATCATACAGGTGTATCATTTGCCTGGTTAGAGTTACCCTAATATATTTTCTATTTTATATTATTTAAGGCTATTGTGAATGGTGTTGTTTCCCTGATTTCTTTCTAAATCAGTTTGTCATTTGTATATAGGAGGGCTACTGTTTGGGGGGGGGTGTGGTTTATACTTAATCTTGTATCCTGTCACTTTGCTGAAAGTATTTCAGTGTAGGAGTGCTGACATAATTTTTTAAGAATCATTTACGTATACTATCATAACGTCTACAAATAAAGATACTTTGACTTCCTCTTTTCCAATGTGTATCCCCTTGGTCTTCTTCAGTTGTCATATTGCTTTAGCTAAAACTTCAAATACTTCATTGTATAGATAGAGAGTAGACAACCTTGTCTAATTACTAATTTTAGTGGAATTGCTTTGGGTTTCTCCCCATTAAATTTGATGTTGACTATAGGCTTGCTGTAAATTGTTTTTATTATGTTTAGTTATGTCAATTGTATCCCTACCCTCTCCATGGAAGAAGAGGTGTTGGATTTTGTCAAAGGCCCTTTCTGCATCTAATGAGGTGATTGAATGGTTTATTATTTTAGGTTTATTTATATGATGAATTACATTTACTGATTTTTGTATACTGAACCATCCTTGCATCTCTGGGATGAAGCCTACCTCACCACAGTGGTTGATCTTTTTAATGAGCTCTAAGGCTGGGAGTTTATTTAACTCTTTGTCAACTAGAGAAAATCATTCACAGGAAGAAAAAGGACACTTTGAAAAGATACTCTGATCTTTGTTTCTAAGAGAAAAGAAAGAAGAGGAAAAATTTATTAAACTATCTAAGTTGCTTTGCTCTGAGTCCTCTAAGTACCTGGTTGTTTGTTCTTAATTAGTTCTTATGTATTTTCTCAGAATATATGATCACGATCACATGTTATCTACTTCAGAAGTTTATCACAAGTTTAAACATAAATTCAAATCATAAATTGAATAAAAATTTACAACAAAGATGTTTACTTGTGTTTCTATTAGTAGTTATCTAACTAGACATTTATTTTTCTGTCACTAGCTCTACATTCATTGAAAGTTAAAAATCATAATTCTTCTGACTATGTTAGCATTGAAGTTTTGTATAGATAAACCTAGTTGATATTTTATCTTCTGTCCTTGCACTTACAATAAATCATTAGTTCCCTTTTATGACTTTGGTTAATTGTCTTACAGCTCTAATGTATTGTTGAGTTGAAAATGCCTGCTTCCTATCTCAGAAGCAATTAATTCATGATACCTGAAGACTGACAGAGTTCTAATTGTAGTTTTCACATCAGAGAGAGCTTTAATAGTAGTCCTATTATAAAGGGATCAATAATTACTAGTATAATTTTAAGAGTTCTTATGGGATCATCTTTAGGAATTAAGAAATCATAGTTACTATTTTCCAATTTAGTGGAGTGCAGGTTTTTAAAGTAAGGCCTCACAAGTCTCTGAATTTCCTCAGTGTCGGTTACTATGCCTCATTTTTCTTTTCATTACTGATTTTGTTAATTTGGATATTCTTTCTCTGTCTTTTAATTAGTTTGGATAAGATGTTTTGCCTGTCATGTTGATTTTTTCACAGAAACAACTCTTTGTTTAATTGATTCTATATATTATTCCCTCTGTTTTCTTCTTTACTGATTTCAGCCCTTAGTTTGATTATTTCTTGCCATTTATTTGTCTTGACTGTGCTTACTTCCCTTTCTTCTAGAGCTTTCGGGTGTGCTATTAAGTTGCTAGTATGAGATCACTCCAATTTCTTTAATGTAGGTATTTAGTGCTATGAACTTTCCTCTTAGCAGAGCTTTCATTGTGTCCCAAAAAATAGGTATGCTGTGTATTCATTTTTATTGAATTCTAGAAAGACTTTAATTTCTTTATTTCTGTCTTAACCCCCATTTTTCCTTCAGTAGAGAATGGTTCCATTTCCATACATTTGTTAGTTTTCTGTTCTTTCTGTTGTTGATGATATCCAGCTATAATCTGTAGTGGTCAGGATGCTAGGACTTAATTTCAGTTTTCTTGTAAATGTTGCAACTTGCTTTGTGATTGAGTATGCAGTCAATTTTGAAGGAAGTTCCATGAGGTTCAAAGAAGAAAGTATGTTCTTATATGTTTGGGTAAAATGTTCTGTAAACATGTTAGGTCCATTTGGTCTACAAAGCTAATTAGCTCTATCATTTCTCTGATTAGTTTTTGTCTACATGACCTGTCCTTTGGTAAGAGTGGAGTTTTGAAGTCTTCCACTCTCAGCATGCAAGGGTCAATATGTGACTTAAGCTGTACTAGCATCTCTTTTACAAATTTGAGTGCCTTAAGCATAGATATTAAGAATTAAAATGTCTTCTTGGTGATTTTTTTCCGGTGATGTATATGTAATTTCCTTCCGCATCCCTTTTTGATTAGTTTTGACCTGAAGTCTATTTTCTTTTTCCTTTTTTAGGTATTAAAATGGCCTTACCATCTTGCTTCTTAGGTCCATTTGCTTGGTATAATTTTTCCATCCCTTTACTCTGATATAATGTCTACCCATGATGTTAAGGTATGTTTCTTGGATGTAGCAGAAGGATGGATTCTGGCTTTACATTCATTCTTAGTCTGCTTCTTTTTGTTGGGGATTTGAGACCACTGATATTGAGAGATATCAATTCCCAATGATTGCTAATTCTTATTTTGTTGTTGTTGCTGTTGTTAGTGGTGGTGGTGGTAATGGTGAGGGGTGTGTGTGTGTGTGTGTGTGTGTGTGTGTGTGTGTGTGTGTGTGTTTCCCTTCTTTTGGTTTAGCTAGTGTGAGATTATTTAATGTGTTTTTATGGGTATAGCTAGCCTCCTTAAATTGGAGTTTTCCTTCTAGTGCTTTCTGTAGAACTGGATTTATAGATAGATATTGTTTAAATTTGATTGTATTATGGAAGATCTTATCCATCTATGGTGATTAAAAGTTTTACTTAGCATAGTAGTCTGGGCTGGCATCTGTGGTCTTTTAGAGTCTGTAGCACAGATTGTCCAGGCCTTTCTAGTTTTTACTGTCACAATAGAGAAACCAGGTGTAATTCTAATAGTATGTATTTTTATGTTACTTAATTTTTTTTCCCCTTGAACTTTTTTTTAGCCTCCAACACAATATTTTTTAATAATTACTCAGGAATTTCATACAATGCATGCTAATAATACTCATTTCCCATTCCTCCCAGGTCCACCCTGCCACCCTTGTGCTCTCCCCATGAAAGAGTTTAAAAAACCCACCAAGTCCAATTTGTGTTGACCATATGTTCATTGAAGCCTGATCAAACTCCCAGTGGCCAGCCCTTTAAGGAAAACTGAGTTCTTCCCCACCTCCAAGACAAGCCATCAACTGTAAAGATTACACCAGCATCTTTTTAAGGATTCTTAGTATCTTTCTGTCTAGACTGCTTTTTCTCCATGGAGGGGTCTTTGCGGAAGTTTGTCATAGAAGCTTTCAAAATCTCTCATTCTCAGTTATGAGTCTGCAGTCATCAATACCACTGCAAAAGAAGTCTCCTTGCCCATAGTAGGCAGAAACAGCAGAGATCATATACTTCCACGTGGTTTCTAACAGTAACAGTGACTATGGACATCAACATGGTTTCCTAGATAGCAAGTTGATCCTCAGGGGCCAGACAGATCACAGGTGTCAACAGGTCTCCAGGAGCAGCCTGAATCCCTTGCAGCTTTTCATATTCTTTCTTTGTTCTGTATGTTTAGTGTTTTGATGTGCCAAGAAGAATTTCTTTTCTTGGCCAGTCTATTTGATGTTCTGTACCTTCTTGTACCTAGATAGGCTTTAAGTTGGAAAAAATTTTTCTTCTATGATTTTTGTTGAAATTATTTTCTGAGCCTTTGACTTAGGATTCTTCTCCTTCCTTTATTTCTATTATTCCTGGGTTAAGGCTTTTCACAATGTCACAGATTTCCTGGGTGTTTTATGTCAGAGTTTTTTTTAGACTCGACATTTTCTTTGACTAATTTTTCCATTTATTCTAACATATCTTCAATGCCTGAGAGTCTCTCTCTCTCCCCCCCCCCTCTCTCTCTTCTCTCTCTTTCTCTCTCTTCTATCTCTTGTATTCTGTTGGTGAATCTTCCTGTTTACATTCCTAAAATTTTCATATCCAGAATTCTCTCATTGCTTCTATTTCCATTATCAGGTCTTGAACAGTTTTATTTTCTTCAACTATTTATTTTTTCTTGCTTTCTTTAAGGTATTTATTCATTTCCTCTTTAAGAATCTCTATCTTCTTCATATAGTTGCTTTTAAGGCTTTTTTTCTTGTGCTTTAGCCATGTTTGGATGTTCAGGCCCTGCTGAAGTTAGGATAGTTTGGTTCTAGTGGAGACATATTGCCCTATTATTGATTGTGTTCTTATGCTTGTGTCTAGCATTCTGGGTTTATGATGATTATAGGTCTAGGTGCTAATTTCTGGGTTTATTGTTAGGTTGGTGATTTGTTCCTTGGTTTTTATTTCTTCACTGGATTTTTGGGGAATGTGATGGCTGTGCATTTCCTGTTGTGTTGGTCTGTTCAGCTGGTGTGTCAACAGAGAATGCCTACTGATTTTGGAAGCTGGTATACAACAACAGGTAAAGGGATAGTGTTTTGGAGGGGATAGTCTGTGAAATCCATGGGAGCTGTGTGTAGAGGGGAAGGAAGGCTGCAGCTGGTGTTCTGCGGCAGCACTCAGGTGAGACCCATGGATTGGGGCTGGGAGAACAGAGAGAGTCGAGAAGGTCTGCAAACAGCCTCCCTTGCTTTCTGGCATGCTAGTCACCTCTATTTTTAAATCACTATTGCATGGTCATCTTTCCTCTGAGAAAGTAATTAAAATGCTGCCAGTGAATCTGCTATTGACCAGAAAAGTCTCACCTCTCATGACTGATCATCTTTGCTTCCTCATATGATTGCTGTATTTGTTTATATAAAATCTGTTTTCTGTGACACAGTATTGATTTTCAGTTCTAGTGATAATGCCTTCTAGTATGAAAAATGAGTTGACGAAAAGACCAGAAAACATTGGTACTCAAACTCAAGCCCTATTCACCAATTCATTCACAACTTAGCCTCCTACAGTCTGCATATCATACATTTCCCGTTATCACCACTATGTCTTCAATCAAGTCTATGTCAGTTCTATTTTTATTTTAATATTATTTACAGCACTTTGGTTGATTCATTCACTGTCTCAAATGGCCCTTTTGAAGAGCTAATAAAAATATTTTCCTAAGCACTCTTCTAATAGAGATAATGTGCGAAACCTAAATTTGTGGGGATTGTATTATCCAACATGATGTATCAGGGTTATTGTGATTATTTTGTACCCACTGTATAACATTATTTGTCATATTTCACATCTCTGAATCTTGATTCTTCTCTTCATAAAATAAGGGTAATGCTGAGTGATTAACAAAGAAGTGGATTTTTTGAGTCTTTGAAATGGAATTTGGCACATGTACAAAGTTGTTACTGGGATATGCTGTGAGTTATTTCAATTGGATTAATACAGAAATAAATGGATTAGTCTGACTCATAATTAGTGGCAGAAAATGCTTCAGTCTACAGCTGATTCAAGCCCAGTGTACCTGTATGTTTTCTTGTCTTGAAACTGTCTGACCTTTCCCCCTTCTCTAAGACCCAGAGGCATTTCGTATTTAGTTTCAATTAGCGCTGTGTCTAGATGGATAAGGTTAGCTTCCTTGCTGTTACCTAATCTGCTGGGTGAGATTTACAGAATTTGAGCTGCCACAATGGTGGGAATATCGTGGGCCTATGAGGCCGAGGTTCAATAGATCCATCTGGAACACGTATGTGGATTAGGAAGGTGGCTCGTGTTTTAAGCCTGAGGACCTGTGTTCACAAAAGCAGCTATCAAATATAAAGCTTAGAGTGGTTATGTGTGCTGGTCAATTGTTTGTTTGTTTGTTTGTTTTGTCAGCTTTACAGAAAGGCTGAGGGTTCTCTCGGAAGAGGAAACCTCAGCTGAGAAAATAGCTCCATGAAGATGGATGCAGGCAAGTCTGTGAGGCATTTTCTTGATTAATGATTATTAATGTGGGAGGGCCCAGCTCATTGGAGTAGTGCCAGCCCTGAGCAAGTGATCCTGAAGTATATAGAAATCAATGGGGCAAACCAGTAAGCAGTGCTACTCCATAGTTTCTATTCAGTTCCTGCTTCCTGATTCTTCCCTTCAGTCCCTGCCCTACCTTCCCTCAGTGTCACTAGGCTGAAACAAACCCTTTCTCCTCAGTTAGTTTTGATCAGTGTTTTATTATAGCAACAGAAAGCAAACTAACACACCATATATGCTCTTGTAAGCACCCATGCTATGGAGGATGAGGACAGAGGACCCCGGGGCATTGCTTTTATCCAGCCTCACTCCAGGTTCACTAAGAAGCTCCTTCTCTAAGGAGTAAGGCAGGAAGCTAAGGCAGACACTGAGCGCCTCCTGTTACCTCAGCTTGTACATAGGCACACTGCATGCATGTAGGCACAGAGTGATCTACAATGGTTGTATGTTCAGTCTTGAAAGAGTGAGTGTATGAAGTATATATCAAACCAAAGTAAAAGAATACTGAGAGAGAGGAGAAGAGGGAGGGGAGGAAGGGACAGGGCAGAGAGAAAGAGAGAATAACCAAAACATAATTGAATCAGCTGCTCAAAATATTCAGCAGAAATAAACTGAGGAAGTCCCTTTAAGGCAGCCAGCTAGAATTCCCTAAAGAGAAAGTTCTGGGCAGAGCAGACTGTCTCCTTGGGTTAGGTTTCTAAGTAAAAGAGCAAATGGCCATCAATAGAGGTGACATCATCAAATTGGGCTTTCATAACATTGAGCACACACGAAGTGGGAAAATTGCAGCGATCGGCTAGAGTTCCCAGTTGAGTTTTCTGAACTCAATTGAGTGACTGAACTTCCCTTTGCTGAATTTCCTGTTTCTCTTTCCCTCTGCAGGAGCTTTCGTATTGTGGGGTAAACAGTAGTAACCTCTGTCGGAACAGCTCACTTTCCAGCTGTTCTGCTGCTCGATTCCCTTACAAAGTTAGAGAAGGTGGGCAGTCCATGCTCAGACCAGGGGCTTGGAGAAAACTTGGAGACAAACATGCTAAGGTTTGAAATGGGTTGGGCTTAGGAGTGGCAACCCTGCTTCCACAGCCATTTTCTCAATGAGCTCAAAACAGACATGATAGTTTACCAATATAATGAACATCACAAACTCATGCACAAAAGTACACACATACACACACACACACACACACACACACACACACACACACACACACACGCATGCAAATACCACACACACAGCCAGTAGAGTTCAGGAGAAAATTGTTCAGTAGAGACCCTTGGAGAAGAACGTGAACCTTCTCCCCCTCTCACATGTCTACCATTCAGGACTAGACTTGATGATTTACTGTGTGAGGTAAATTGTCTTGGTCAAAAAAAGGGAAAAATTATAAGGAGAAGAGAGATTTTTAACATAGGAAAAAGAATTGACCCTGGGAAGAGGTTTGGGTGTCATGTGCAAAGGAAACTCCAATTCTCCTAACTCCAAAAGGCAGCCCAAATATTCAGAAATGAGCTCAACCTGGACTAGAGGAGGAGCTTAGATAAAAGCCAACATTTCTCAAGAAATTATGAAGCCAGCTCCCATCTACCAAAGGAGTCATCTTTGAGAGATCATTGTTGGCAAAAGGGACCTATGGCTCTCCAAGTAACATACACCTGTGGTGCCTGCATATCAAGGTCCATACTGGACCTCAGGCTCCCTCCGGCCCTTCTCACAAGTACTTGCTATGCATCTCAGTGCAGCCACTAGTCTCCTGGCCCTCCCCTTCCCCAGCTTCTCACCCCTCTCTGTTCTCTATTCCCATTGTTCTAGGTTTCTGCCCCTGCTGGTCTCACTATCACGCTCTTTTCTCTATTCTCTGCTGCTCTCCCTGCTCTCAAGTTAGCTCTGGCTGTGTCCAGTCTGCTGGCCATGGTCAGTCCACTTTTTCTCTCTGCTCTGGACTCTTTCAGATGCTCTGGCTGCTCTCTCTCTCTCTCTCTCTCTCTCTCTCTCTCTCTCTCTCATAAAAATCTTTGCATACCATGGAACAGTCATATCATCAGTTTCTACATTGAGAGGATGTCTCACACCCCCATGATGCTAATGGTTCCCATCAGCAGAAAGATGTTTCCTAGGGATCTGTAGACCAGTCAGCCTGTGCTATCCTCTTGTTTCTCCAGGACATTTGAAAGCCAAATTTCCTAAGGCAGGGGTATTATTACTGGGAGTCTTAATAGCAGGCAGTTGTCATCTATAGAATAAGTTTGGATGGTACCTGTCTTCTACTATATCTCCAATAAAAGATATATAGCCCCTTATCAAGAAAGCAATCATGTTCCTGGAATCATTTTCATATGAATTATGACAGCTTCAAAATGAAAACGTATTTCAAAGTCTTTTTTCTGGTGCTGATAAAACAAACAAATGTAACATTTGATTGATTGCCATGACCCTATGTTTTCCCGAGCAGAGAAAATGAACGTCATGATGAAGCCAAAGAAGCCATATAGCAAGCCTCGCACTGTTCCCAAGCAGAGAAATGCCTTGTTAACACGAAAACAGGAGGGATGAAGACATCTCTGAGCTCTGTGATTCGTGTGTGTGTGTGTGTGTGTGTGTGTGTGTGTGTGTGAAGGAATGAGAAAATGGTCTCAGAAAAGAAAAGTGAGAAGGATAATTGTTGGTGTCCTTAATGAGGCAACATGGGGATGTGAGGCTCTCTCTCCTTAGCTCCTGTCAAGTCACATTCTGTATAAGCAACTTTGCTTTCTGATGGAGCTAATGAGCCACGTTTTAATTGCTTTCTAAGTGCTGGCAACAGCTGATTAGGTCAAATGTCACCATCACTAGCCTGCCTTCCATAGGGCCATTGAAATGGTAGTACTGTCTTTATGTACAAGTGTGAGTCCCTAACTCAAATTGGGTTTACGTTCTACATTCAAGCATGAACATACACACACAGGGCAAAATACAAACCAAAACAAGCAAACAACAACAACAAAAACCACACCAGTGACTCACGAAACTGACAAGTCCAAGGAGACACATTGACTTGGTAAAGCTTGACACAAGGGTCCAAACAATAAGGACGCTGTTGCTCTTCATCCTCTGTGACAATGATGACTCTAATAACACTATACTTACAGTCTACTGATGTAAGTAACACTGATAATTATAGAGTGCCATTCCCAAAGATTTAAACCAAAGTTCTGGGGCTTAACCAGAGACTTTTGCAATGGGGATACAGAATTGTATCTCTTGCTGATAGATGAGCCCTTCCCTAACTAGGAGAGATGGCTTTACAAACATACAGTGAAATGGAGGAAGAGCTTCTCCTTGGAAAACGTATCTGCCATCCAGAGGAACATGGTTATTGTAGACAAACGGAAAATCTGTTCCCTCCGGTCACCTGCCCTTCTCTGTAGTAGATGACTCTTGCTTTGGTCTCACTTAACTCCAAAGCACCAGCCCAACTGGCTTCATGCCCTCATCCCCTCAGGAAGCATTTGTAATGATGTTCATGTTATTAAACCAGTCATTCGGACTATTCTAAATGATGTCATCTAATGGTGGTAAGTCCTTTAGGAGGTGACTTTTAGCCCTTCGATCAATTAGCTTAGAAGATTGATGCTGATTTTAGTCCAGTGGTCCTAGCAGAAAGCTTCCTCGGAGAGGATCACATTTCATATATTCATGTATTTACATTTCTTTCCATATAAACTGCATGAGACTGCGGGCTCTTTATACATTCATGGTTTTCTTATATAAGCTAAAGCCAAATTATCTTTATTTCTTATCTCCTCGTTTTTCACCCAGGGACTGGATAAAAAGCTAAGATATAGCCAGAGACTGCATTCAAAGCCCAGTGTTTCTGCATTATGCTTTACACTGCTTTGTCTTCATTTATGTTGTTTGTGAAATTGTCCCTAGAGCCTATGGGCGTAGGAGACAGGGAATCTGGCTGGATGCATCCATAATTGAAAAAAAAATGTTAGCTATCTTCTTCTGTAGCACAATTCAGAAAAGAAAAAGGCAATTTCTGTGTGGGCTCTGGGACAGAGTAAGTCAATTGTTAAGAACTTTTCACCTAGCCCTTGGTCCTGCCAAGACTGAACCCCCAGTGAACGTGATTGTTGTGGGGAGGGTGGTAATGGGGGGAGGGTGGGGCGGGGAACACCCATAGAGAAAGAGAGGGGGAGGGGTTAGCGGGATGTTGGCCCGGAAACGGGGAAGGGAGATAACAATCGAAATGTAAATAAGAAATACTCAAGTTAATAAAGATGGAGAAAAAAAAAGAACTTTTCACCTTATAGTTTATAGACCTGGATAAAAATAACTATAGACTAACAATGGACTTGTATGAAAATGAAATAAAGTGAGAATCTAATGAACTCTAGACTAGACTTCTCCAGCTCCGACATTGTGAATTTGGGGGATTTCCTTGTCTGTACAGCTGGGTTTCCTTGATTACAATATAGACAAATGATAAATCCCAGTAGTTAGTTCACAGGTCTGTGGGACAATTACAGTTAGCAACTATGGAGTGCCTCAGAGAGTTCCCAACAATTGTCTGCCCCACCGCACAGGCTAGGGAAGGCGTTCCCAACCCTATTCCCATCCTCCGTATGGCCATGATGCCTCTTGGAGCGATTATCATGAGTACAAGCCCTTGAAGACCTCCATGCCAGGTCCCTTCTGGGTCCCTGCACATACCCCGGCCATCAGCAAAGATAACTGCCCCCAATGCAGCTGCTTACTCTCACTAACCCACAGAGACTTCTTGGAAATGCAATTCCACCTACATACTTCTCCTTGGGATGTTTGTCTCTATAGCACTTGTGAACTTGAAACTCTATGGGAACACCCCAAGTGTGCCAAGAACCTATTTTCTGTCAGCCATCTTGTTGATGAAGGAGTGCTCCCTCCAGCATAGGGCATGTGAAGAAGCACAGACATGACTTCTCTTTACAGTGTGATTAGAGAATATGTCACAACATTAGGGTCTGAGGAACATTTGATACATTCACTATTATCTCCTGTCTTCAGGACTTCATCCAGAATAGAAGGAACAGGAGTCCAGCTTTAGGATCTTCTTACACTAGCATCTATCCTCTCAGGGGGAAAAAAGGACCCTAGGGCCGGAAACTCAAAGACCGTTTCAGAGCTTAGGTGTAACTGTTTCCCTGCAAGCAAGCCACGTGGTTCTCAGGGCTTTGGTTCCCTCATCAGTAAATTGGAATTAACATCACTTGCTTTGTCCAAGGAACAATGAGACCCGTACACTAGCTCCTTGTGTAAATAAAATTTTTATATGTGATGATTAAGGGGGAAGCTCTCCTTGGTGTAAGTCTTGTAATTTATTGTCTGCTTATGATGCGGTTTACAAATGCCAGCTCGTATTTTGCATTTTGTCAGTAGATATAATTTTCTTGACAATGAAGCCCTTGGAGTCACCTTGTACAATGTAAAACTAATAGAGGACTCTACTGGCCTGGTAGTTCATTGGAAGTCTTGTCATCCTAGCAATTTATCAGGTTACCAAACCTTATAAACAATAAAATAATGTTCACTTAGCTCTAAGTCAGATAAGCATTTTTTTTATCTAAATTGAACCTGCTCGTAGCAGAAAGTTTTGTCTGACAGTTCTGTGAAAATGTGTCAGTAGACTGTGAGCAGAAATCATCCAGCTGACTTCTTACTTTATATTTTCTGAACTTAATGTCTGATCCCTAGAAAATGTTCATCATAGAATTGATTAGATTATTTCTTTGGAAAACACTGAAAGGAAAAATCACTTCTATCAACCCCTTTGAGGTTTGTCTGTTTAATCTGTAAGCAAAGATAATTGTCGTCACCATCTCACTTAATAATGGGAGAGTGGCATGTGGTGGCCTACAGGAACGACTCCCTGAACTGTTGAGTTTTCTAAAGATGCACATAAACTCCACAAGGAGCTAAGCTTCAGGAAACTCAACAGCTCAGGGACAGTTCAGTTCCAGTGTCTTCACAATAAACAGGGAAAGTGAGAAGTTAGGAGTCTCACTGAGTGCTAGGATGTTCTCCTAGAAGGCATAAGGCCATGGATAGCATCCTCAGGACTGTTAAAAAGGGTGGGTGGTAAAGACTAGTAGGTAGTGTAAGAGATGGGTATTGGCTCAGGATCACAAGACCGAGTTCTCAGCACAAAAGAGATTTGTTTGTCCCAGAGGAGCAGAGGGCAGGGACAACGGACCACATCAGGAGATAGAGGAAGAGGGGGAAGGGGAAAGGAGCAAGGGGGAAGAGAGAGAGGGCATAAGAGATAGGGGAAGGGTATTTGTGAGGGAGGGAAGATGGCAAAGAACTGTCTCTGGACAGAGACAGACGGTGGCCCATGGGCAAAAAAAGGGAAAGGGAAAGGGGAAACCCCATCTTAGAAGGAGATGTTTAATTGGGTGTGTTAATTGGGTGAGTTGAAGGAGGTTTTTGGTTGCTGGACTTCAATACTTACATAGCTGGACCTTGATAGCCTCAGGATGAAGTATCGAGATAAGGAAATGGACCTTAACTGGTAGCTTTAGGAATGCAATCTAATGGGTTTTTTAGCAAGGCAAAGGGAACCTGTGAGAACGGCCAGGCCTGCCAGAGGCACGTGCTCAAGTGAGCTAGTGTCCCCTCAAGTAGACCCTCAAATATGTTACTAGAATCAACATCTGCAGCTGACTTGCCCCATTGTTACAGTTCCTGCCCAGCTGTTCCCATTTGCACCTAAAGGGGGAAGCACTTGGGTTTAAGCAAGCTGCCTTTCTACAGAGAACAGATCTGCACCTCTCTTTTGCTCTCTTAGCATCTTCAGATTTGGGGGCTATAACTATGAAGCCATTATTGATATTCTTTATGGCATCTCAGGGCAAACATCTGCTAAAGTCATGTGAGACCCAGACTAGCAAATCAGTAACGAGAAGCGAAAGCTGTCTTACTTCTCCTGATGAGACCAGGATACTCTGAGTTGTGGCCCATTTCCCCTGACTTTACTCATGTTTGCACATGCTGCAGAATTATGGAGTGATTTTTGGGTACAGTCTATGCTGGTACATGTTGGCACAAATCCTCTGGTGCAGCTTCTAGAACGTATTTAAATTTGTTCTCAGACATCAAAACAGCTCATTGGCTTCCAGGAATGTGTTTATAATTCCTGGAATAATTCCTGTGACATTTCAGATGTGGCTTGGTTACTTTCCTTGAGGCCTCCCTGACTTGAGGCTTACAGATGCCTACTTGTTAAGCACAGGTCTCCTTGAGTGGTTTAGTCTCTACCTTGTTTCTAAATGTTGATAGATTCAGGACTCATCACTGGTTCCTCTTCTAATCCTGTCCACTTGCTAGTTCCTCTCCCCCAAACATGCAGCTGCTAAGACATCTCAGCGGACAATCTGCATATTTCTTCATCCCATTGCCAGCAACAGATTGCTTAATCCAACAGCCCCTAGTTGGTTCTCTCATAAATCTCCCAAGCTTAACTTACAGACACACACCAAAACAAAAAGAATAACAGATCACTAAGCCAGCTTATACCTGTACTGTGCCAGCTCCTTCCCCCACATAACAGCTTTTCTTCCATTGTTCAGTAGAAGACACTGAAATCCAGAACTTCAATAGCTAGGGGTTGGGGTTTTGTTGTTAGCCTACACTCATTCATTCTCAAATGGCTTACATGAAATGATCTGTCACCGAACATTGTCACATTCCTAATACTGGAGCCTTCTAGTCTCTCTCTTCATCCCACCACTCTAACTTCTAGAACTTATTTAAATTTGTTCTCAGATGTGAAAACAGCTCATTGGCTTCCAGGAATGTGTTTCTAATTCCTGGAATGATTCCTGTAACATTTCTAATGGAACTTGGTTACTACCTTTGAGCTCACGTGAACGCATCCCTCCATCCTGTCTACTCTCCCATTACACTCAGGAATTTTTTCAAACCACAAGTGGAGTTCTGCTTGGTATTATGTTGTTGTAAAAATATAAAAATAATAAAGAGTAACAGTGTCTTTTACCCCGCTAGCTCTGTACTGTGGTACCCCAAGATATCTGCTAGATATCTTGGCGGAAACACAGCCCAGCCGCACACTTTCCTACACTCAAACCGTCACATAAAAGAACACACAACACAGTAATCTTAGATCCAATTGATAAGATATAATTGCCCACTTAAACATACAAAGCCCGGTACTATCCATCCCTTGAGAATATTAATAACAACCTGTAAATACACAGAGCAGAATCTTAACATCACCTGCCATGGCTTCTCCCCTCTCTCCGTCTCCTCTTCTTCCCCTCGCTCCCCTAGTCTCCTCCTCTTCCTTCAAACTTCTCTCCCGCCCATCCTTCCTTCTCCTCCAATGACAGGCCTCCTTCTATCCTGTACCTGCCTCACCTGTGACATCACCCTACAGTATTACACATCAGATGTCACTGGGGAAATTTATTAATAAAGCCAATGAAACATTACAAGGTGATGCTAAATATGGAAGCAACATGAGCTCTTGTTCATTGAAGGGGGATCCTAATGGTAACACACCTTTGGAAGACAGTTTCCCCAAAGCCCAAATGTCCTCTCCATACAACACATGACTCATGCTCCTGGCTGTTCACTTTCAGAAGCTGAATATTTTTTTTTAATTATTATTAACTTGAGTATTTCTTATATACATTTCGAGTGTTATTCCCTTTCCCGGTTTCCGGGCAAACATCCCCCTCCCCCCTCCCCTTCCTTATGGGTGTTTCCCTCCCAACCCTCCCCCCCTTGCTTCCCTCTCCCCAACAGTCTAGTTCACTGGGGGTTCAGTCTTAGCAGGACCCAGGGCTTCCCCTTCCACTGGTGCTCTTACTAGGATATTCATTGCTACCTATGAGGTCAGAGTCCAGGGTCAGTCCATGTATAGTCTTTGCGTAGTGGCTTAGTCCCTGGAAGCTCTGTTTGGTTGGCATTGCTGTACATATGGGGTCTCGAGCTCCTTCAAGCTCTTCCAGTTCTTTCTCTGATTCCTTCAACGGGGGTCCTGTTCTCAGTTCAGTGGTTTCCTGCTGGCATACGCCTCTGTATTTGCTGTATTCTGGCTGTGTCTCTCAGGAGCGATATGCATTCACTTTTGATCATCCGTCTTGAGTTTCATTTGTTCTAGGCATCTAGGGTAATTCGAGCATTTGGGCTAATAGCCACTTATCAATGAGTACATACCATGTATGTCTTTCTGTGATTGGGTTAGCTCACTCAGGATGATATTTTCCAGTTCAACCATTTGCCTTTAATTTCATAAAGTCATTGTTTTTGATAGCTGAGTAATATTCCATTGTGTAGATGTACCACATTTTCTGTATCCATTCCTCTGTTGAAGGGCATCTGGGTTCTTTCCAGCTTCTGGCTATTATAAATAAGGGCGATGAACATAGTGGAGCACGTGTCTTTTTTTATATGTTGGGGCATCTTTTGGGTATATGCCCAGGAGAGGTATAGCTGGATCCTCAGGCAGTTCAATGTCCAATTTTCTGAGGAACCTCCAGACTGATTTCCAGAATGGTTGTACCAGTCTGCAACCCCACCAACAATGGAGGAGTGTTCCCTTTTCTCCACATCCTCGCCAGCATTTGCTGTCACCTGAGTTTTTGATCTTAGCCATTCTCACTGGTGTGAGGTGAAATCTCAGGGTTGTTTTGATTTGCATTTCCCTTATGACTAACGATGTTGAACATTTCTTTAGGTGTTTCTCGGCCATTCGGTATTCCTCAGCTGTGAATTCTTTGTTTAGCTCTGAACCCCATTTTTAATAGGGTTATTTGTCTCCCTGGTCTAACTTCTTGAGTTCTTTGTATATTTTGGATATAAGCCCTCTATCTGTTGTAGGATTGGTAAAGATCTTTTCCCAATCTGTTGGTTGCCGTTTTGTCCTAACCACAGTGTCCTTTGCCTTACAGAAGCTTTGCAGTTTTTGAGATCCCATTTGTCGATTCTTGATCTTAGAGCATAAGCCATTGGTGTTTTGTTCAGGAAATTTTTTCCAGTGCCCATGTGTTCCAAATGCTTCCCTAGTTTTTCTTCTATTAGTTTGAGTGTATCTGGTTTGATGTGGAGGTCCTTTATCCACTTGGACTTAAGCTTTGTACAGGGTGATAAGCATGGATCGATCTGCATTCTTCTACATGTTGACCTCCAGTTGAACCAGCACCATTTGCTGAAAATGCTATCTTTTTTCCATTGGATGGTTTTGGCTCCTTTGTCAAAAATCAAGTGCCCATAGGTGTGTGGGTTCATTTCTGGGTCTTCAATTCTGTTCCATTGGTCTATCTGTCTGTCTCTGTACCAATACCATGCAGTTTTTATCACTATTGCTCTGTAATACTGCTTGAGATCTGGGATAGCAATTCCCCCTGAAGTCCTTTTATTGTTGAGGATAGTTTTAGCTATCCTGGGTTTTTTGTTATTCCAGATGAATTTGCAAATTGTTCTGTCTAACTCTTTGAAGAATTGGATTGGTATTTTGATGGGGATTGCATTGAATCTGTAGATCGCTTTTGGTAGAATGGCCAGTTTTACTATATTAATCCTGCCAATCCATGAGCATGGGAGATCTTTCCATCTTCTGAGATCTTCTTCAATTTCTTTCTTCAGAGTCTTGAAGTTCTTATTGTACAGATCTTTCCCTTGCTTGGTTAAAGTCACCCCGAGGTACTTTATATTATTTGGATCTATTATGAAGGGTGTCATTTCCCTAATTTCTTTCTCGGCCTGTTTCTCTTTTGTGTAGAGGAAGGCTACTGATTTATTTGAGTTAATTTTATACCCAGCCACTTTGCTGAAGTTGTTTATCAGCTTTAGTAGTTCTCTGGTGGAATTTTTGGGATCCCTTAAATATACTATCATATCATCTGCAAATAGTGATATTTTGACTTCTTCTTTTCCGATCTGTATCCCCTTGACCTCCTTTTGTTGTCTTATTGCTCTGGCTAGAACTTCAAGAACTATATTGAATAAGTAGGGAGAGAGTGGGCAGCCTTGTCTAGTCCCTGATTTTAGTGGGATTGCTTCAAGTTTCTCTCCATTTAGTTTAATGTTCAGAAGCTGAATATTTATACTCACACAAAAACCTTATGCACTTGTGTTTGGGGCAGTTTTATTCATTATCGCCCAAACCTAGAAAAAAAAACAAGGTGATATCCAGTACAGGACAAAGTAAACAAATGGTGGCACATCCAAACATCAGAATATCAATCCATGGTGAAAAGTAAGCTGTCAGGTTGTGAGACAGCATCATGGCGCCACAATGGATCTCATGGAGTGAAAGAAGGCAATCAGAGAAGTCCACAGATTGTGTGTTTCAACTATGTTTCAAATATGATGTGAAAGAAAGAAAGAAAGAAAGAAAGAAAGAAAGAAAGAGAGAGAGAAAGGAAGGAAGGAACAGAAAGAAAGAAAGAAAGAGAGAGAGAGAGAGAGGAAGGAAGGAAGGAAGGAAGGAAGAGAGAAAGAAAGAAAGAGAGAGAGAAAGAGAGAGAGAGAGAAAGGAAGGAAGGAAGAGAGAAAGAAAGAGAGAGAGTCTAAGACTGAACCCCTAGTGAACTAGACTGTTGGGGAGAGGGCAGCAATGGGGGAGGGTTGGGAGGGAACACCCATAAGGAAGGGGAGGGGAGGGGGATGTTTGCCCGAAACCGGGAAAGGGAATAACACTGAAATGTATATAAGAAATACTCAAGTTAATAATAATAATTAAAAAAAGGAAAAAAAAAAAGAAAGAGAGAGAGAGAATGAAAGAAAGAAAGAAAGAAAGAACGAACGAAAGAAAGAAAGAAAGAAAGAAAGAAAGAAAGAAAGAAAGAAAGAAAGAAAGAAAGAAAGAAAAAGACAGACAGACAGACACTACTTCAGAGCTGGGACAGGGAAGAATGCATCAGCAAAGCACAGAGCTTCTCCGCTCACTAGAACAGTGAAGATTTGAACATGAACTGTGCCCCACAGTCTCATGTGTTGAGCGCCTGGATCCAGGAGGGTGATCACTATTTGGGGGCATTCTGGAAACTTTAGGGGGCAGGGTCTTCAAGGAAGTAGATCATTATGGATATGCTCTTAAAGGTTGTCGCTTTACACCAATCCCTTTCCCATCTCTGCTTCCTGTCCACCATACACTGAGGAACGACCTTGACCTTAGCCTCTTGCCACCATGATATTCTAACCGAGCAGAAACTATGAGCTGAATAGTTGTCCTATTGGGAATTTTGTCCCAACAACACTGAAAAAGTAACCAATACAGAAATTATTGGAAATAACACTATAAAGATAGCTGTATGTCATCACACTCTTAGCAAAGGTATTCAGATTGTCTAGCAGCAAGAGAGAGGTGTAACGTTAATGCAAATTATAATCGTTGACTGATAATAATGTCTCGTGTAGCTGTATCAATTGAAACATGTTTATTGTTGGAACCTGGTGGGGAGCAGGGCACAGGAGATATGGGAAGTCTCTGTAACCTCTGCCCAGTTTTGCTCTAGATCAGTTTTTAAAAATCAAGAGCATACCTGATCTTAAAAATTATTCTTGAGGGCAGTGTCAGCAGTCTGATTTTCTCTCCCTCCAGGAAGCTCTCACTGGGAATCTTTCTCCACTTGTGGATATAACCCCTCCTAGATATTCTCCATGTCTGCTCCTGACTTCTGACTCCAGTCTCCTGTATCATATGTACAGTAACCCGCAGATCTATCCTTGCTGATTGAGAATAAACTGATACACCCAGACCAGCTGTTTCTGTGATCCCTAAGAAAGCACATGCTTTTCCCTTTTCTGTATATGGTAACTCTTTAATCTCTCTGCATGGTCCAAACAAACCCTTTCATCGACATCAGAAGAAAGGGTATCATGGTGTTGCAGTCATTGGATGTGCCAAGCACACCACACTCAGCATGTTCTGTGCCATGAATATCTCGCCCTCAGCCACAGTTAGCCCTTTAGAAAGGATGGCCACTTCAGGCTGGCCACTTTCACACTTTTACAGAAAAGTGATCTTGATTTCTCCCTTTATTTATTTATTTATTTATTTATTTTGCATAGATTCTCACAAAGTCTAAACAGTTGATTAAAAGAAAAATTGTAGTGGAGGTCAAATGGTGTTTGATTGTGTGGCAAATGGTTTCCAGGGAAACAGCAAATTAGCACTTGTAGCTCCCGGCAGCATCCCCAGAAGGGCATCGGGACACCAGCTGCAGCACCATGTCTGCTCTAAACCGAGATGCGGAGCCGGTCAAAGGCAGAACCAAAACGAAGGCCAGCTGCTTCTGAGGCGACGGCCTACTCTGTAAGAGAGGTGGCTTCTGCATCCCTGTGTCCCATCATATATGTTCTCTCCTCTGCCTGGCTCCCCAAAGGTGGGCTTCAGTGCCTGTCATCAAGGTCATCACAGAATTGTTTTGAGTGGATATCCTTGAAGCATGGTTGGAAGTCCACTGGCTAAATTAATTTTTATTTATAAAGTTGAAAGTTTGGAAATTACTCCAGACCCCACCACACACACAAAGAGAAAGTGTCTTAAAGTCGCTTAGAATTTACTTACGTAGGTTCCAGATTATTTAGAGTATGAACTCTCCTATTATCTTTTTTTCACAGTGGTTTCTGTGACTTTTAAAAAGATTTATGCTTTTTTTAATTTTAATTGCATGTTTGCACATGTGTACCTGTGTTTACAATGCCCACAGATACCAGAAGGGGGCTTTGGATCCCATGTAGTGGGCATCACAAACCATTGTGAGCCACTCAATGTAGGTTCTGGGAACCCAACTCTCGTCCTCTAGATCAGCCACTGGTTCATCTCTCCAGCCCCCAGGCTTCTGTGATTTTAACTTTCATGATATTTTAGTAATTTACCTAGCTGTTGAAGGAAAGGAAAAGACATGAAGGGAAAATTTCTGTGTAAGAGCTCTATACCTGGAGAAATAAA